>NC_142193.1:25913461-26069807 GCF_026936395.1 Plectropomus leopardus
GTGACCCCCCCCCACCCCCCGTCAGCTGTAGCTGTCGGGGGATGGGCAATTGTTGGCCCATTCATAAACAGATGCTGTCCACGGTGTGTATGTGTGCACTCCAGGAGGGCCCCACCATGCTCTGCTGTTGTTGTTGTTGTTGAACCTAGAACCATCTGCTGAAGCACTTGATGGCTGGAGGAAGGGGAGAGGGGGAAGTGTGGGAACAGAGGCAGGAGGGTGGTGACTGGAGGTGGCGGAGGAAAAAGGATGCAACTGGGTGTGCTCTTACAGTTTCATTATTATAGACCACTTGACATTATGGCATATATTGGAATAGTTTAGGGAATTAAAAGCCCCTGTTTGTAGGAACTGGAAATTTCTGACCTTGGCGATTTAAGTCAGACTCCGGCTTCCTGCCGATACTTAAAAGGTCTTAAAAGGCATTGAATTCATTGACCTAAATATGAGGCCTTAATTGTCATTTGGTTTATTAAATCAATCTTTCGAAAGTTCAAAGATGCTCAGACATGTAAAGTAGGATTTCTATGAATCCTCTTTCTTTGTGACATTGCATTGTAAATCAAAAAATAATTTGTAACATCAATTTTTTTGTTAAATTTAATAAAGTCCCTCCTTAAACTCATCACAATGGGAATCCAATCTGGGGAAACTCACATGCTTTTTGATTAACACAAAATTATCCAGAAAACCATCCATACATGCCAGATATTTTCTGTGTCTCTTGTTAAATTAAATATATACTTAAATGATAATACATGTTCATTGCCTTCCATGTGGTCCACTCTATAAAGGGTTGCTTTTTTCAAAATTTGACGTAGATACTGAAACTTTCTCACAAAAAAGTTAGCTGTTTTATGTTACAGTCAACTTTCAGGCAAAATGCCCTTCAGTTTTGGTTATTAGTAAATTGGTCCTAAACTTAACCCCGAGGGGTATTAAAAATGTCTTAAAAAGTCTTAAATCTGCCAAGCCTTAAGCTGCAGGAACCCCGGTCAGACTGCTGTCACAGGCTTGCAGACTTCAGCTCATAACAGGCTCCGACTATAGTTCCACACATCCCACTAAAATTCAAACTTCATCATGTAAGAAAGATGTTCAAGGCCCTTTCCTCTGGTTAAGATGTCCTCTGAACAAACAGAAGGCTGTAGCATAAGCTTTGTTCACTGCTGCTCACACCAGCTCAGTGCTTTTTGAAAGATTTATAGATTGTTTTAGTGGGACATTGCATTTTGATCAACATTACTGTAAATGCTCCAGTGTTAAGTGATATTAACTCTTTTCTCATGGTGTGATGATATATTGGCCATTAGATATAACCACTGTTAATGTGCGTATGCATTTTAAAGGGGCTGCCTTTTTGACAATAATGAAGTACCATACATATTCACAATTTTTTGTTCAATTAAATTGAGGAAAAAAAACAAACCAACATTGCAGAATGTTATTTCTTATTTCAGCAGCACAGTTATGACAACTATTTCTTTGAGCCGCTGTGCAATAATCAAACTAAACTAAGTGATTACACGTTGAATGGTGCTGCCATAGTGTCTGTCCGAGTTGTTTCAGCATCTCCGCACGTCTGTCTGTTTATAGCTAAGGTAAGTGCTGTGCTGTAATCCCATTATCGGATTAGACTGCAGCCTGCAGCTTTCTCCTGCAAGTTAAACGGCACACCCACTGCGACCAGTGCAACTAAGCTTGACACTCAAACTGAGGGAGAAGCCACAATCTGATAACAAAATAATAGGAAGCAGAAGATTGTATTTTCATCTTGTTTTGTTGTCACCAGGAAATACACACTAGTGTGTAAAATCATGGCGTGACCAAAGCACAGTGCCATAGACCTAAGAAACAGATATACTTGTGATTGTTTTTATTTTAGATCAGTTTGTTGAATATTTTTTCAAATCAGGGCTCCGCGGCAAGTAAAATGCCATGTCTGGCTAGTAAAACTAGCAACTTACTTGTCTATCGGGTAAGTGGTTAAAACAAAATAAGCATTTTTTTTTTCTGGAGCAGATGATGGAAGAAGCTAAGGAGTGAGCCATCTCACTTCCTTGTCATATCTGTTGGGAGCTCATGCAGTAGGTTGTTTATGAGCTGACTTGCAAGCGAGCACATCAGTTACCCTGGAAACAGGCGTTCAGTTGAGTGGCATTAGAGGATGTGGACAAAACTCCTTTTAATTGTGTAGTTTGATGCAAGTTTTAGAGCCAGGTGGATTAAAATGGGTCATTTTTCTTGATATTGACGTTCTTATTTGCTAACTGCTGATTGCTACATTTCTTTAATAGGAGCAGGTAAAAATGGACTTCGGGCACTAGATTTCTGACTAAAAGAGAAACTTTTCTGATTATCAACCAGCTCTGTGTCATCACAGGGTGGACAGTGTATGCATATGAACAGTGTTTAGCTTCCCCCTGTGCTGTGACCCCCTGAAGCTCCCTGCACATTTGCCGACACAGAGCTGGTTGAAAATCTGCAAAGTTTCCCGTAAAGGGTTTGATGTATATTCAAATAATCATGGGAAATTCCCAGAGCCCAAGCTGACATCTTCAAGTTATTCCAGCATATTATTTATTGTCAATGTGCCACATAAAGCACAAAATGCAGTAGCGATGACAGTGACAGTAATGATGATTCCTCCTGTTGTTCACAGGGAACATACCCATAGAGGGAAGAACAGTGGATGGAAGAGAGAGAGAGACGGAGAGTGTGACGAGGACGGAGGATAAGAAGATACAGGACTGGTCAAAAGGTGAGAGAAGTAGTCTTGGCTTTTGTCTAGTGAGGTTCTGTGGGATAGTTGTTGTGTAAAAGTTGATAAAGGATAATAACGTCGCTCAGTGCTCTAGGTCTGCCATTGCAAATGTTGTTGCTGTTGTCTTCTGAACAGTCTGCTTCTGCTTCTAGAACACCAATTTCTGTTAACCTTACACAGAAATATTTATCTACAATGAGCAATGTCGCACTAAAACTGTAAGCTCCAGTTCTCATAGGAGGTCAGTAGGTCCCTTTTTCCAAACATCAAATACAAGTGCACAGTAAGCAAGGATGGGATTAATATTGCATATCTACAAAATTGTACTCTAGCTAGTAAAAAGAGTTTCACAACCATCAGTTGTGCAGTTTTGTGTAGAGACATAATTCTGGCAATTCATAACAGAGTTTGGCTCAGTATAAAACAGCAAAACATGCTCAACTCCCAGAAGACTAAAGAAAATCCACAAACTGCTTGGCTCAAGACTTGAAGTCCAATTTTTTTAAACTGCTTGTCCATTTCAGCATATGAAGCTTTCATGAGTTTCAAAATATTAAAATGTTTATTTTTCCAACATTTTATCTTCCTCGCACGGTCTGGGTTCTGTCTCAGTTTGTCTGTCCCAGTAGCGCAGTGTGCTTTGCTCTTATGACAGCGCTGGTGTACTTTGCCATGTGACGTAGGAGTGTTTTCCATTTGAATTGCCGTTACAGTTTCCACTGAGTCCTGTTTGTGCGAGCCTACTTCGGTTACAGCTGAAACTACTGTCATGGCGAGCATAGGCAGGAAGTCTGATAGCGTCTATCTGCGACCTTGAGTGTGTCTTTGTGTTTTCACTTGCGCTCTCTGTGTCTTGCTTTTGTTTTCACTCCTCCACCATCGTACTGCTATGTCTATAGTCTCATCCTCTGACTGCATTGTTAGATATTTGTGTCTCAGTACAAACAGAGAAGTAGTTCACAATTAATGTCTCCGTAGCACCAAACTGAACTGGCACAGACGTTTATCGGCATGGAGGCTCCTCCCCTCAGATACTGGTTATACAATAACAAGAGTGTAATCATTGTACCTCTGAGAGACTCAGTGTCTGAATGTACTTACACTGTTATGAATCGCTGGAGTCTATAGGCTGATTTGCCCCCAGTTGTGAGCAGCTTTTTGCACCAGCTTGATTATCTTTGGTCCTTAATCCAGTAAGAACATGACATTTATCTAAATTTCATCAAACACACGAGGACAGCTGCACAGGTTAGGTGAATTGACAAAAAACTGTTTTGCACCAATTGTGATAATTGTTTACAGTGAAACTTGGGCTCCAGTTAAGCATGAAGAGCCTTTTATTAGGTGGGTGTGGCTACAATTTTTTACAAATAAATGCAGTTTTCTATTAATTGGCATTGGCACTGTAAAGCAATTCGTTTTTGTTGAAGGTCTTTGGATATAATAGCTCGTTAGGACCATTTGGTCGTTGGCTACCCACTTGAGCTAATTCTTAGCTGGTTAATTCGCCCATACAAATATAAATGTTCAAACACCCAATGTGGGCATACTACACAGCTTGGTTAGATTTTCCACAATTCTGTTCTGTTCATTTTAGTGAAGTCATAAGCACCAAATTATAATTCATACAGATTTACTAGCATGCTAAACGAAAAATATTTAATAAGAAAAAAAAATGAAAGTAATTTTCTCAAATATACACAGAATTGATGCAGATGTTAAAGCAACAAAAGATTTAAAAAATCTCAGATCATATTTTTTTTTATAATTTTGAATAATTTTATACAAGCAAAAATGTCAAAACTTATCTTGTTCCAGCTTCTGATTTGTGATATTAACCATCTTAAATCATAGTAAACATTAGTGTGTTTGGACTGTTTATGTGATATGAAACATTTTTGAAGATTTCCCCTTGTGATGAACATTTTCCCCAATAAGATAATTGATGCAGTATAAAACCAGTACAAACCAGCAACTAGAAAGGGACCGGCCAATGCTCATTTGACTATTTTAAACTATTTATAGAGCGGACTACCAACTTGGGTGTGGTTGGACAGGAGGTTGAAAAGTCAAATGGATGACTGAATAGTATACAAACCAGCTAATGAGTCATACACAACACCTAAAGCTCTGCGTAACTTTCCCTTGGTTTGAGTTTGAAGTGTGTTGTGGGTGCCCCTCCAAACCCCTCCCAAAGAGGCTGTGATGCCAGCGGACCATGTGACAAGTGGGCTTATCTGTTCCTGCACACACTCACTGTACATGCAATCTTGTGTACTGCATGTAGTTATTAAAGGGATGCAGTTACGTACAGCACAGTAACACCTGCACTCCAGTAAATTACACCTCTTCTAAATAGCACTTCCTCGTGTTTTTTCAGTCATTCACGTTGATTGAAGCTGAAGCAGAAAAGAGACACACTTTTCTTTCACTCCTCAGTTTCCCCTCAGCTTAGCTATTGATTAATGAAGGGGTTTTTGCATATATGAGAGAGAGACACTGGCATGTGCTTCTTGTACTGATGTCATCTTGCTCGGACAAGCCCAGAGAAACTGGGAGTGTTTAGGAATGTTGCCATAACAACAAGGTCTTCCCTAACAAGGGCCCATGTACTGTTTAGTTCAGCCCAGAGAATACATTTGGGATAGGTTTCCCCAGCAAAGATTAATTGAATTTAAACATAATCTATAATAATGCACTGTATATGAAGTAGTGTATACAGCACAAAGAGGCAATGCAAGTCCTCCAAATTAAACACATCCGTGAGAATGAGGATTGTTTGACAGCGTGCTTGTGTTGGAGCTGGAACAAATTTTCAAACAGAGCAGGATGAGGAAACATGTCCATGTATGCTCCAACAGATTTTTTTTTTATCAGTGTGCATTTGTTCACCATAAAATACAAGTGAGTGCATTAGTGCCTTTGCTACACTTGAAGTGATATGACGAGGGAAATCAATTTTATACCAGTGCTAACTGTATAGCCAATCCATATCATGACCTTTTTACCTGTGTGCTTTTTAACCTCACACACCGCCTACTCTTTGTGTAACCATTTCTCTCATTTCCAATGTTATGGTTTGTTGCTGAGGGCCTGAAGTGTTTTACTGGCATGCAAATGATGTTAAAGGATATGTCAGCTTTTGGCAACAAAGCCCCACACTTCAAATAGATTTTGTAGTTGCATAGCAACAGCAGGACACGTGAAAAGCGCCTTAAGCTAAAAACTGTTCACCACTGCATTTAGAGTTTTTTAGATGGTCAAGTCAAACAGCTCAGAGCAATGCAAAAAGCACTGTTTGTCCGTTCTTAACTTTTAAGTCAATGTTTGATGTCTTCTGTAAACATTTTTAATTTTTTAAACATTCAACAAATCAATAAAGATACATATTAGGCAAATCAAGCTGCCCCTGAACCGAACACATTCAGTGTCCGATAATTGTAAATAATTGTAACCGTTTAAGTGCATTAAAATTTACTTTAAAATGACTCAACTAATGAACATAAAACATGGCTAAAAAACAAAAACATTTAACAAAAGTACAACATTTTGCTGAACAACTGTCAAGATTCAAGATTCATTCTCATTACCATTATTAGCTAAAGCACTTTAAAATTGCATTAATTACGTAGCCCCGAAGGCATTTTTCTCTGCCTCTGTGCTTTTTTTTACTCACCGTTTGTTAAAGTCACTATCTGCTGGTGGAACAGCACGGTTGTATTTCAGCCTGTGTGCATGTTCTTTTGAGACTAATATTGCTGAAACAGAGCAGCTGATATTGCAGGAATGAAATAACTTCTTCGTTAATTTCTTGGCTGCTTGAAATTGTCTGCCTGGTGCCATTTGACGGTGACACAGATGTGCCATGGGAGTTTTAAAATAAAGACCCATCTTAAAGATGACAATATGGATCGATGTTTTCACTTTCCTCTCATTTTTTCCCCACAATCTGTTGGTTGATTTTTTTTCACATAGATCAGTCAAACAGTAATATTTGGTTAATCCAATAGAGATAAACAAAAAGGGTAATGCCTAAGCAACATAGGAACAATACAAAACTAAGACAAGATTCAGATAAGACAAATACTAGAAATCAAATCAGTACCCAGACAAAGAACAAAGAAATAATATAACAAAAATATGTAAATATGTGTTTAATGATAAGTAACATAACATTTTAAATCATAATATAATGGTTTTCGGTTGGACAACCACCTGTCACATCACAATTTAATGTTCCTAAAATTCACAATCATTCAGGAATATCATGAAAGTCCAGCTCTCGTAAATACTTGAAAAAAGGGCTCCATATTGTGCAAAATTTCCCTTTTCACCAGTTGTATTCGATCGTTGGTCATTTATACATCAGTTAATATCGATGGATCTTTACATCTCTGATCCGGACTTCCTTTTGAATTTATATCAGCCCACCTGCTTTTTAGCAATATAGAAAGTTCCTTAAATACTCAGTACTCTCAAATAGCTTCAAATGTTCCCAAAAGTATGCCTTTACTTTTCTGTTTTGGTGAATGTGCAACTGGCCATCAGCCTTTCATGTCTATTCAGATGTACCTTGGTTTAGATCCACCTCTGTTCCTCCTACACTCCAGGTTAGTTTATGTAACATGTAAGGTAGAAAACAAGGTCAAAACACTTTCTTGGTTAATTCTATTGATCCTTCCCTCCACTGTTGTAGGTTACAGCATTTTGGCCACTCTGCCTCCTTCATTTCTTTGCTTCTTGCTCTGTCTTTTTAAGGGAGTACACATTGTACTGGGTTCATGTGCTGCTGACTTCAGGAAGTTGACCTCTCTGCTTTTTATACATGTTCGAAGCTGCAGCTGCATTCCTCTCACATCAACCTCAGTGACAGGCTCTTTGGCTCTTTTACTACGTTGTCCCTCCTTTTTTCACATTCCACTTCTCTCTCTGTCTTCTGTCTCCCCTCCTTACCTTGACATCTTGGGTTTTTTCCTATTCTGTTCACATTTCTCTTTCTCCCTCGGCGGCACTGTCTGTGTTTGTGTCTTGTCCCTGTATTCCCCCTTGCCCCCCCCCAAACCCTCTCTGTCTGTAAGATGATAGCAGCAGTGGAGCTGCTGCCAACTCCAGGGGCCCTCATGAAAGCTGTTCTCAGATGGGAGCACAGGGAAAGAGGAACAAACTGTACTCTATGTACCGAGCAGAGGCAAAGAACATGCCTATACTTACTAGGTGTTAACGTTTTCACATTCATGAAAGATGGCTTTGTAGTTTTGTAATTGCTAGCAAAACAAATAAATGGCCCTCTAATTAAAAACCCAGATAGTCTGGGGAAAAAAGTGGGTAAAAAGCCTGTTGCATAATCATAAACCCTATGGTGAGTTAATCAACTTACTTGTTTTGCACTAAAATTAATATAAAAGTTATGGTATTGAGTTAATATAGCAAAATATAAAGAAAAGACCCAAATTCTCACTTTAAAAAGCCAGAACTAGCAAATGGAAGGTATTTTTTGCTTGAAACCCGACTGAAACAACTGGTTGATTATTAAAATAGTTGATCATTTTTCTGTTAAAATAATTGTTTCAGCTCTTGTGAATACATACAGAATATTATGTAGACAACAAATATAAAAACTTTTTTTTTCCATCTGCAGCTGGCCTCATCAACAAGGCCCGGATCTCTCACTGACACGGACTCAAAGCTTTGATTACTAATGCAAGACACCACGGCGTGAGCCTCTGTAGATGGCATGCAAGCTACGAGTAATCACAGAGGCATTTATGCTCATTGCATTGTTTGTTGCAATATGCTCTGAAACGCCAGGCAGTGAACAAACAAAATAATTTAGTGGATAAGCAAGAAGTCAACAAGTGTTAGTGGAAGAATGTTCCCAGAAAAAAAGCTAGTAAACACAGGGGTGACGTCAAACATTTCATTTGTGTTCTATTTTTATAACTGTTACCCACCTCAAAGGCAAAAATCTTTATAACGCGGCTACGGCAAGCAGTACCCAAACATTACAATTGTTTAAAATTTTACAACATTTTTTATAATAATAATAATCATAATCTTTATTGTATTCTTTATTCTTTAATTTTCAAACATAAACACAAATTGCTTCCCAGATAAAAAAAAAGGTTTACCGAATAAAATAAGATGTCAGAAACCTGTGTAGCCCCTCCCCTGCCCCCTTATGACAGAACTAAAATTAACAACATGAGGAATGTTTAAGCACAAATAATAAAATAGCACTATGTACAAGGACATGTGAGTGTGCAACTTCAAAAATCCAATTTCACAAAAAAGTAAGTAAAATGTGGATAAGAGGATTAAGGTCATAAAGTAAAAAAATTACCATATGTATAAGTAGATAAGACGCTAACAAAGGAGATGATCTCATAAAGTGGGTTGAATACCAATTAAAGAACTTTTGAAATTAAAACAGGTAAAAGAACAAAGTATATGGAAGTGCATACAATTTTTGTGTAATTTGTACTATTCTATACTGTATTTATGTGTCTTGTCTATGCATCAACACACCACAGCAAATTTCTTTTGCTCTAAATTTTCATATTAGATTGCAATACTGGTTTGAAAAAAAAATCATTATTTTGGCTAAGTGCATGATGAGCACTGCTTCATTTGATTTGTTAAACATCTTTCTACATTATTTTGATTTGCACCCCCTTATAAGGACCGGCGTTTTTATCCCTGCATAGCTTCTTTGAAATGGATGCTTTGGGGTTGACAGAGGTCTTTCCATGTAGGAAGGTTGAGTCAAGATCCACAGAAGTAAACAGCTCAGTTTGCTGGAATGGGCTTGCCCTTTTTAGTGCTGTGGCTGCCAGAGGGAACAGGTCTATATACCTTTCTGCTCTTTTGTTGTCTTTTGGATAATGCTTCTTCTTTAAAAACACTTTTGGGCCACTTTCTTTGGAAAGTACTTTGTAGTGATTATGATATTATTGTCATGTGTGTTTGATTGGTTCCAGAGGGCAGCTAAGCAGCTTTTGGCAGACTTTATGTTTAGATGCTGGCAGTGTGCCCAGGTTTAGCTGTGAGTTAACAAAGGTGGAGTTTGGCCTCAGTTAAGTGTGTCTGGTCGCTGTGTTGGATTTCATAGCATTAGTTACTGGTTTAAAAGAAATCTTTTCCCTTATGTTAACTGCAGTGTGTAGATCATTTCCCTTGCAGCAATAAGGTTTTTCCAACTCCAATAAACCTGCCACACTACATTGAATATTAAACTCAATAAAATGTGTAACACATGCTCCAGACTTTTAACACATGCATGCTTTATTGCATCTGCACAGTCACTCATTGTCCACACATGGGCTTGTTTGTTCTGTTATCATATTGGCTAGTGAACAGAGTGGTTGCTATTTGAACTGGAGGTTTATAAATAGACCTGTGTGCTGCTGCAGCAGGCGGAGAGGGCTAACACTCTTGCTAACCTGCACTAGGAAAAGGTCAGGAGACATGAGCACACACACACACTTCTTGCTGTCAAACACACTGGTCCACTTTTACTAAAGGATGTGTGCGTCTCTTCTCCACTGATTTGCGGCTTCATCTCTCGCTTCCTCCTTGTTGTTTATACATCACTGTCTCTTTCTGTCTATGTCTGCTTACCACTTTTTTCTCCTCTGCTCTAGGATAAGAGGTTTTGCTTGCCATGGCGTCTTAGGGCAGTGCTGCCAGCCTTAAACCTGTTGTATAACCCTAATCTAGTCTAACCCATTCACATTCATCCTCCTTTAAGAAGAGAAGGTGTATGAGATGGTCAGTCTCCCTCAGTCCTTTTTCTTGCAACTTTTCTGACTAACCAAGCTTGACTCATATACTTGTCTTACACTCGGGTACCAGAGAGATGGGAATAATTAGTATCCGTCTGAGGGAGAAAAGTGGGAAAGGACAAGGCTGCATTGCCTTGTTCAAAAATGCTACCATTGCACAGTACTGTGTAAAAGTCTCAGGCCACATTAAACTTTATTTTTTAAGGTTCTAACAGTCATAAATATTTATTTCCCAGTAGTCTTGTTACAAAAATATAACCACAACATACAGGAAGTCTGTGTTCAACATTAAAAATACAAATATTTCAGAATAAAACAACATCAACAGGTTGAAGTTGCAAGTATTTAGTGTGACCTCCTTTTCCGCTTAGCATGTCTTGAACTCTTTGGGCAGACAGTATGAGATTTATAATACCAAACTTCTGGTTTATTCACATCAGGTTGCATTCAAGACATGTCCTTAATGTTGATTGTTTGAGCTAAAGTTTTCCTATGGTTGTCGTGATTCACACGAAATACTGACAAAGAAATGCAAAGACAATTTGTTCTGACTTTTTTTGGTGTTTGTTGGTCTCTGTATTCTTTGTTCACAAATATATGTTGGCCTAAGACATTTGCACAGTAATCTGTAATATTTGTCAGCAAAGTAGAAGTGGCTGCCACTAGCAGCTTAGGCTGCAGAGCCAACACATGTAGCCTCCATAGCTATGCTGTAGCTACCACTGGAGTTGCACTAAAATGAAACTGTTGATCAAAGCTGAGAAGATGCCACGTGGAGACCATAAGAACAGTGATCAGCTTAGTCTGTTTAGGGTGGGGCTGGTAGAGATTGTTTACAGAAAAGACAACATCGAGGCAAGCCAATTGTCTCATTTTCAGTAATGCTCAACACAGTCACTCTGTGTGTCTACTGCAGGGATACTCGACCTGCTTTGCTTAGGGTCCACTTTTGCTAAATGAAAGGAGGCCAGGGGCCAGTTGCAGAAGAGCCATACATGTTCACAGGATTTTAGGAAACACGTTTCTCATTTTTTGGACAGGTTTTTAGGATGTTTTCTAAGGATTTTAGAAAAAAAAAGAACACAAACACAGACTCTGTCAGCATGATATCTGCATGTCACCTGTTCAGCTGACTTTAACCACAGGCGCTTATCTCGTTCATTGACTTACGTGACGATGCGCCACTACAGATGCGGCGTGCCACTGTAAAATAAAGGGGAACCATTGGAATGGATATTTGGTGTTTTTGCCATTAAATATTGTTGTGACATGTGGGGCTTCCCTTTGGCCAACATTAAAGAAGAAACACTGCCATTTTTGCTCTGTCATAAGTGAGTGCATGATTGCTTTGGACTGACACTTAAGAAATTGTTACTGGTGATGGATTTTGTGATTGAGATGTTTAAAATGATCATTTATTAATTATCGATGATACAAACATGCAGTATTTTAACCATATCATTGTTCTTTTCTCGTTTTTTCTCTCTCTGCAGTGCCAGAGCATACCAAGTCAAGGCAGAGTCCTAAATCTATACCACATCCCCCCCTTCCCCCTCCCCACACATACACACACGAACACACACACATACAGTCCTCAGCAATGCCAAGGGGGCCTGATCAGCCTGCTGCCCGCTCTGACAAGCCCTGCCTCTTCACCTCAGATCCTTGAGGCTGTGCCCTCTGAGCTCTGACCTTTGACCTCCCCGTTGTCGACCTGGGAACCAGAGGTCACCTGTTCTCCACTCAACCCGGGGACGCCCTCCTGCCCAGCCAGGAGCCGCAGCCACAAGCCACACTCACAGGTAAAATACGTAGAAAAAAAAAAAACTAAATTAGATCTGTCTGTATCCTGAAACACACATACAGACACACTAGCCTACACAAGCACTCTGTCACACTCTAGGATAAACAAATAAACAATTGTACAATCACGCTTTTTTCTTGCTGATAGCTTCTGATGGGTTTCTACTTGCACTTCTATGCTAAATAGTTGAAAAAGAAACAGATTTCCACTTTGCATGAAACTGCAAGAAATTCAGAGTGGTGCTCTAAATGACATCCTTCACATGCTTCTTTTGTGCAACATTGACTTAAAAAAACTAGTTTCCTTAGGTGTTTTATGTACAAATATGTTATTTTTCTCTGAATTTATATCACAACTACAATGTTAAACAAAATAACTGGAACATGATGATTTCTTAGTGTGCAGTCATACACTGAAGCAGGTTGTGCTTAAACAGAACAGATTTTAAATTTAGGAAAAAACCCAATTCAGCTCAGACAAATCACATGTAACAACTTATTTGCTGAGTTACTTAAATTCGGATATTTGATTCCTTAATATTGTTATATGTATAATCAATAGTAGCTACTAAAGCCTCATTTCCGCTGCATGGTACCGGCTCGGCTAGACTTGTTTGCTATCACTCTTTTTTGGGTTTTCTGTTGGCAAAAGTTTTGGATACAACCTTTTTATATTTATTAGGAAAGGTAGACAAATGACTGCAATAGTCACAGATATTTATTGACCCCGGCTCCCATCAGCTTCAATCGACAGTTGCGGAAATACAACACTTGAGTGTAAGCACTAATTTTCGTCCTTTTGCTAGCACAATGCAATGACGTGCCATTACAGAATATTGTCCGTTCCTGCCCAAGCAGTCCCTGCCGCTTTTTACAGTCAACTAACCTGTTTTCTGTCTCATCAGTGACGGTAAACATGATGCACTAGAAAAACAAAACAAAGACATACTCATCTACTGTAGAGCAGCTCTGGTTTATTGCTAATGGCAAAGGAGTTCGGCTTATTTTGAGGGGGTTTTCCACATAAAAACCTGCATATACACTCCATCTTTGATGGAAAAGGGGCATACGAGTCCCACCTACGTCGACAGAGCACTATCTACAGACAAAAACAAAATTAGAAAAGCACCTGGTAGCATAACTTGGTCGAGTTGAACTGAACAATGCAGTGGAAATGACTCATAACTTAGGTTCAGCAACTAGCAGGGTCTGTTCACTAATACTTTCCTACTTGCAAGCCCTTCTTACTTTGAACCCACCTCTGATTTAACACTTTTTTTGCTGTTTGCTTGATTCTCATTAAATGTGCTATCTGTCCCAACTTTTTCTAACATCTCCCCTCTGTGTTTGTTTTCTGGCTCTATCTCTAACTCCCTCTGAGTCTGTTTGACAGTCTTTCCTCTCTCTGTTTCCAGGCATGGCTCCCATTCGGGATTCCGTCAGCCACTCCCCTAATCAAACAGGTGACTACACATTGCCTTCTTCCTTCCCCGTTCTTCTTGCGTTTCATTCTTTCTCCCAATATCTCACTTTGACTCTCTGCTTTGTGATTGACAGACTAGGTACACCCAGTCTGACCTGACCTTGACAGATGATGCATTTTATTATTTTGATTAATGGCATCAGACAGACAGAGAGGGAGATGAATGAGTGAGAAAGTGGTTGTGGAAAGGGTGCAAGAAAAGACTTGGCAAGCAAACACGATAAGCGCCAAAGAGATCTGGCAACCAGTTTCTGTGAAAGAAAGTGAGAGAAAGATCCAGAGATGGATGGGTGAAATAGTAAAAAGAGAAGACATAAGCAGTAGGTGTTGTGATTGAAAGAATATGAAGACTAAGTGTGAATTGTCAAATAAAAGCAGGCAAATAATAAAACGGTGCACAGCTGCCTCAGAGCCAATGCTTTGGGCATGCTGCCCTCTGTATCGTCATAAGACAGATAAAGTAAGCTTTGCTCACAAACCAAAAGCAAATAGCTCCTGCACACTATATTTTTCCCTTCTGCTGCTACAGGTTTGCTGCTTTTGTTGTGTTTATAAGCCAGAACAAACCGCAAGTCCTTGCTAGAATTTTTAGAAGCTCTCCTCTCATACATTGCTTGAAAATCTATTCATTACTTGTGATTATGGATGTCATTTATGGGGCCAATTAAGGCATTTCTTGACTGATGGGGCTCGGGAATATTTAGCTTATAACGCCCGATCCAATCCGTTGTTTTATGTCAGTTGTCACACAGGTGTTTAAATTCAGTGTGCAGCTACACAGAGCGCAACCTTTGTCAATTCTTCTGCTCTCAGCTGTCTGTCTCTGCCCTCTGTTAGCTAAACAGTATCGGATCGGTACTCGGTATCAGCAAATCCTCAATATTAAATGACTCAAATCAAATTGGGGGGGCAAAAAAAACATGACTGGGACATCCCTAATTGTGATTTCTCAAATCACCAACTTCCTGACAAAAAGCTGCCATGTCTGTCTATTTGGATAAGCTTTTGGTAACATTGGCTAACCTTGTTGTCAAGACTTTATGAAATTATTTCTCAGTTGAATTGTACTACAGTGCTTTCACATTTAAACATTTTCATTGAGAGTTGGTATCAGAAATACTGTAATTCATTACCAACGCAAATGAATTAGGTTTCCACTGCAAGAATGCTGTATGAGTAGGACTTGGCAAATGCTGATATGTGAGGTGATGCACAGAGTGTTGCTGTTGCACAGAAAATTCAGCCACTTGCCTTTGCGACTGAATGAGTGTGTGCATAACAGCCCTGAAAGCAGAATCAGATCACAAGTGATCACTGGAGTCTAATTTTAGAAACATGTCAGATCTGAATGTAGATGATCTCAGAAAGTCGTAATGTATTCAGAAAACTATCAAGGTTTAAGTCTGAATCTTTTCAGCTGCAATGACTGCCTCCCTTCTTTTCCTCCATCCTCCCTCTTTCCACACGCAATTGCCATCTCCCCTCTGCCCTCCATCTCTCCTGCTGATGGTCGTCCTCTGCCTCCCTGAATCCTAGTTTATAGCTTTGGCATGCTTTTGGGTCCTGCTGTGGTGACAAAATGGTGGCAGCTGTGTCCAGACTCGGGCCTGGCACTGATCACGTCCAGAACAGTTGGGTAGCTGAAGGTTGAAGGGAATAGAAAAATCTCAAAGTGACTATGAATAAGGGGAAATTAAACCCTTATATAAGTTGCTTGAGGTGCTTGAAGTACTTGAATTTAACATTCAGAAATTTACGTCTAGGGCTGTACCCAGCTCAGACTTTATGTTAGTTGAACCGAATTTGGCATTTCAGTAAGAATATTAGACAATTGTTTTGTTTTCCATAGGAAATTTGAAAGCCAATCTGTTCAGAGTGTTTAACGGGTTAACATCTTAAAGTATATATAATTCCCCCAACCATCTAGTTTTTGCAGTTTTTCTAAAATTTGAGATTTCTTTTATAGATCTCTAATCTAACAGTTTCCCCTGTCATGTCTATGTTCCTCTCTCCAGGTCTGGAGCATCCTGGCTTGGACTTGCAGTATGAGCCTTCCCCCTGGTCCTCTGGCTCTCCCTGCAGCAGTGACAGCAACAGCAACTGGGGCAAAGTCCTAGTGGACGGAAGCACTGAAAAACCCAACAACCCTTCCTCAACTAACTCTTCCGTCTGGCCTCCCTCCTCTTCTTCATTCTCTTGCTCCTCGTCTTCTTCCTCCTCTGGCTGCGGGTCAGGATCAGACCCCGAGTTGGCATCAGAATGCATGGACGCAGACTCTAGCTCCTCGATCGGCTCAGAGAAAAACCTCGCAGCTGTGACAACAGTGATGATGATGTCAGCAAATGCTCCTTCCTCTGTGTCTTCTACGGCTTCTTCTCCCTCCTCCTCTATGGTGACTTCTGCCATGATGGTCGGCGTTTCGGTGAACGGAGACAGCAACGGCAACAGTCGTCAGGTGATCGGCGGAGGGATGGGAACCATCAGCGGTGCAAATAATGGAAATAATAACATCACTGGGTCCTCCCACTACTCCGTGGCTGGGTCCAGCAGTATTGGCAGCAATAACATGGGTAACCACAGCAACAAGCCCGTCAGTAACAGTGGTGTGTGGGGCAGCAACATGATCACCACCGGCGGAAGCACCCCCTGCATCAACGGAGGGTTAAACCCAAACACTTTAAACCCAAATGCCAACCACGGTGCCTGGCCGCAGAATTCAACCCCAAGCCCAGTGTCCCAGGGCCAACGGCCTCCACAGGCTGCGGGGATGAGTTCCAAACTGGGTATAGCTCCCCAACAGGGCCCCATGCTGGGCTGGGGTGGCATGGCAGCTCCAAACAACAGCAGTATGATGGAAGACACTGAGGTAAATAATGGTACAGCAAGCAGCAAGGTGTTAGGAAGCAGCAACAGTGGAAATGGTGGCCTACAGCCTACCAACCTTAACACTGAACCCAATGGACCAAATAACACTATTATGATGAATACTACTACTACTACTACTAACGCCACAATGACCTCTAGTCCACCAAACTCTACCGCCTCACCCCAACTCAGCGGGGATTGTTCCTGGGGCTCTATTGGAGGAGGAAACGGGGGTCCGCTGGCCAATGGAAACCCCTCAACAGCCCCTCAGCACCCACAAGGAGAGCTGGGGGGTCCTGGGGCCTTCGGTACGCCTTGGGGCGCAACTACCTACCCTGGAGATAAGGGCCCCCCAAATGCAGACACTGTGAACCCCCAAAACCCTGCCTTAATGCAGGCTGGGAACCCCCAAATCTCCTCTACTGCTGCTTTCAAGAGTAATAATAACCACAATAACACTGGGGCCCCACGCTGGGACCAGGGGCCCGCCAATAACCCAAACCAGCCTCAGAGCAACTTGTCCTGGGGTATCGGCTCAAATCAACTCCCAGGCTCTGCAGGCCAAACACCAGGAAACGGGAACCAAACTACGATGGGTCCTCCAGCAGGGATACCTCGCCCCTGGGGGAGCAGCGCGTCGTCTTCTTCCTCGTCCTCGTCATCCTCTTCCACGTCCAACAAGATGTCAAATGGAGAATGGGGATCAACAGCTCCTGGTAACAACCACTCAGATGCTGGAAGTCATAAAGGAAGCTCTGCCAACAATGGCTGGAAGAGCCTGGAGGATGACGCCATGGGTATGGGAGGCGGAGGGGGAGGAGGAGGAAGCCATGGCTTGGGGAGCGTCACTGGAGGCTGGGGTCGCTCTGGAGGAAGTGAGGGAAGTGGAGAGAGCTCCGGAGGCCGATCCAGCTCAGACAGAGACGGCCAGTCAAAAGGGGGAAATCGCAGAAAAGTTACACACCCTGTACCCTTAGCTTTGTGCCGGACTGATGTGGACCCAAGAGTTCTGTCCAACACTGGATGGGGACAGACGCCCATACGGCAGAATACCTCCTGGGATGTCAATTCTCCTGCTAGCAAGCACCAAGCTCCCAGAGGAGACGAGAGAAAGCAGAGCTGCGGAGGCTCCGGATGGGGAACAACACCGGCAGCTCCCTCCCAGACCTCTGGAGGTAGGGCAATAATCTGTGAATGTATTTCAATGATTTAAACAAAAACTTTGAAATGTACAGGGTTCCCACAGTTATTGAAAACCTGGAAAAGGCATTAAATTTTGTAGTCACATTTCCAACCCTTTCATGTACCTGCAGGTTGGGGGGGTGGGCCAGGCGGCTCAGGCCCAGGCACAGGAAGCTCCGGCTGGGGAGAGCGGCCAGCCTCTGGGTGGGACAGCAAAGTCCCAGCCAGTGGTGGAGGTGGGCAGAGTGGCTGGGACGATGGATCCAGCTACAAGGGGAGCAACAACAGCAGTAACACCTGGAGCAATAATATCAATAAAGATGACAGGTAATTTATGTTTTAGCATTTTAGAAGTACTAATTATACCAATAAGAAATATTGTTTGCAGTAAGTGTAACCAATTTTTATGCCTCTTCACCGCTGACAGCTGTGGCTGGAGCCATTTTGTCCGTCCGTCCTTTTCTCCTGAATGCAATATGTGTGAACGCCTTGAGGCGTTCTCTTCAAATTTGGCATGAACGTCCATGTGGACTTAACCCTTTAAAAACCTGATCAACATCAGTTTTCTTATGCTGCATCCGTTCACAAGGTTTTTGACCATCTAAGGCCTCAAAAAAATGGGTTGATTTTTTGCAAAAACATGGGGAAAAAAAGGAAACTTGGCAAGTAATGTCAGTAATTTTGGACAGACATGCATACAAACTCCGACTTTGTTGGAGGAGGCATACAACAGCGAGGTGGTAATTCTAGTTTTTCTGTCCTTTTATGTTTAACTGATCACCTTCATCGTTTTTGTTTAGGTCCAATACATGGACTAATGTACCCAAACAGCAAGGCTGGGGTTCCAATAGCGGAAATGGAAGTGAAGGATGGGGTACTGGAGATGGTGTCAGAGCAGGGAGCAGCAACCACTGGGGGGAGCCCCAAAAAGGCGCCAGCTCAGTGGGCTGGGACAGCGACAGTGACCGCTCAGGCTCTGGATGTTGGAGCGAGCCAAGCCGAACCAACACCAGCAGCAGCAACACCTGGGTCGGGAGCGGAGGATCAAATACTCCAGACCAGAGCACTCCAAACCCAGGCTCCAACTGGGGCGACTCAGTTCAAAAACCCAACGCCCAAGGCTGGGGTGAGCCAATGAAGAACAACCAGAACTGGGGAGAGCCGAATCCCAAGCCCTCCAATGAGTGGGGAAAAGGTCCTGAATCCAACATGTCCAGAGGCAATCAAGCCCAAAACAAGCCCACAGGTAATTTGGATTATTAATTCTTTCAGAATCTATTTGTTTATGAGCAAGCCCTTATTTGTGGCAGGCCTCTGTACATTTAATACATTTACATGCACAAAAACAGTCTGGTTTTTGCCCTTATTCCAAAAAGACAATATTCCTACTAGCCGTTTACATGTCTTATGAAAATGTATATTCCACTAACGCTCCTGTTGGCATGCAGCCATGCATATTCTACTTAATGTGTCCTAATATGTCACATATATCAAAATATGAAGAAGTAGAACAGCTGGGGCTTGTAATTCTGCCTTTTTGCATCAAATTAGGATTTTTTTTCACAGTTTCTTTCCAGTGGCGGACTTGTTTGACTCCTTTTTTCCTTCCTTCAGCCTTCTTGAAAAGGTTGGCATTGTGAAATTTGCGCATATCCAAATATCCAATTCTTTCATAAAGTTTCGAAGCTGGAGTTGTTCTCCTTCTGACCAGAAATGTGGGATTTTCTTTTGCGTGTGTCTGTACCCCACAGCTGTGCGAACTTTTGCCCATAAACAGACGAGAGGCCACGTGTCGCAAATTGTAGTAAAAACCCCGGTCGAGACTCGTGTTCCAAATTGGTTGTGCACATGCCCAAATAATGCTCCTACAATCTAAAAATTACTGGTTCATCCCAAGTCTTAATCAAAAAATGCAAAATCCATAAAAGGGCCAAATTCAAAATATTTAGACAAAATATGCTGTTTATATGACCCACATCAAATTCAGAATATTGTCATATTCGGAATAATAGGTTAATACTGGTGTGCCATTGTATAGCAGGAAAAGAAAGTGGGGATACATACAGCTGATGACTCACACTTATTCTTGTGTTCTTTCATCAGGCTGGCTGGGAGGACCCATGCCCACAGTAGGTCCCAAGGAGGAAGTGGCAACCGGGTGGGAAGAACCTTCTCCAGAGTCCATTCGTCGAAGGATGGAGATCGATGATGGGACAGGA
Organism: Plectropomus leopardus; assembly: GCF_026936395.1. Lineage (NCBI taxonomy): Eukaryota > Metazoa > Chordata > Actinopteri > Perciformes > Serranidae > Plectropomus > Plectropomus leopardus. The sequence continues at coordinate 25,933,559 of NC_142193.1, forward strand.
GCCTGGGGAGACCCCGGTAAACACTGAGCCCACTGTGAATTTCTTCAAAAAGAACTATGAAAGTTCAGGCTTTTCATTTCCAGCTGATGACTCAACACGCAATTAAACTTTCTTCCTAGGTAAATACAGCGGCGGATCTGTCAACATGTGGAACAGGACTGGCCAATCTGACCAGGAGGCCCCCACTCAGCACCAGTCCCACCCAGCACGCGGCTCCATGCATCCTCCTCAGCCCATGCAGCCTCTTGCACAGGACAAAAGCTGCAGTTCCGGTAAGTTTGAAATTATGCAAACCTAATTTAGACACGTACACACCTGTATGTTTGAGCAGGCAAGGGCCATTAGAAGCCAAATTAATTGGCTGTTAATTATCATTTATCCATATTAATTCAACAGAAATACAAAAAGAAATCCTTGCTATTCATAAACTAACTAAGAAATGAATAAACTAAACTTATCCCTTTGAACTTAGCAATAGAAATATTTTGCCAGTGCCTACACTGATATTTTTGGTTATTGTGATGTAATTTCAGTATCTTCAAATACTTAGTATTTCTAAAATGTGTACAACCTGTGCTAAAAGGCTGTATAAGACAATAATACATAATAATTGATTATTGTTGAAATTGTGTCATAAGTTTAAAAACTAATTTCTTCAACTAATTTCCCAAAGTAAATTCACAAAACATTGATCCTAAAGATTTTTAAAGATAGAAAAATGAAAGAAAAAAAACTCCATAAGTTATTTGAAATATGTCTTATTTAGTGCTTGAGATAAGCCCATTTCATGAGCAGAGTGCAAAGGTGTTTCAGTTGTGTTATTCATCCCTCTGGCCCCACCACTTATTTTTACACATTTTGCACCACATGTAACCTAACATAATGGTGCCATCACGAACGTACAACACAATGACATGAAAGAAAGAATTCTTAGCTTTCTGCTGTATAAAGAATGAACGTTCTAGCTGTTATGTTTTTTCTGTTTGATTGATATATGCAAACCACAGTCTCTCATGGCCATCTTAAGAAGGTCATTAACACCCCTGTTTCAACAGTCTTTCACACAGCTGCGACTATGAATGAAAACACAGATAAACGGGAACACACAAAAATGTGCACATGCCCACACACCTCTAACTCGTGCATTCATGTGAAAAATAGATGACAATTTTAACATTGCAGAGTCACTCTTGCTCCCTTTATAGTGTTGGTCTAGATAGATGTGGTCGGCAAGGTTATCAGAGATCTTGCCATTATTGGTTTTTGCCTGCAGGGAGACTTTCATCGTCACAGTCTTTGATGACAGTGTGTCAATCGATTTCTCAGTTCTGCAGATTCTCTAGTGCACAGTTTTTATGTTCTGACTGGAGGTGGATTAGCATGCCGATTAATGTTTTTGTTTTTTATGTTTAGTTTGATATTGAGGTTTGTAAAAAAAAAAAAAAGCTAGGAAATGAGCCAGTATCTAAAATGGTTTGAGCGTGTAAGTGCAAGCCTCCTGGTGCAGTCTGTAAGCCTTGAATGGGTAAAAAGGTGCAAGTCCCACCCACACTCTCTCTCTCTTTGAGATAGCTGAAATAAGGTCTTAAAAGGATTTAGACAGTGCAAACACAAAAAGTGTGGATGCACGCACATTCACAAATGTATTCAAAAGCATACACAATTTGCACAGAAGCATGGAGAGAAAACAAACACGTACAGCCATTCTCCCCCATCTCCCTACGGTGTTGTCTATGTTGAGGGCTTTTTGTAAAGCCGGTTGAGTCATCCCTTTGGAATGCTAAGAGCATCGATTTTTCTCTTCTCTCATTCGCCTTTTTTTCCTGCTCCCTTTCTCTCTCACCCGCCAATTCTGCTCGCTGTAGAAACACTGGCTTTTGTTGGGTTTTGAGAGACAGAGAGCGAGCAAGGACATGAGTGGTAGAGGAGGAGGTCTGGTGACTTAGTAATAGGACTGGTTCCAGTGTAAGATTGGGGAAACCAAAACGAGTAAGGCAGCTATTCTGTATAAGTGGGCTGAGGAGGGGAGAAGAGGGAGGGGTTGTTGGGGTTATTCAGGGTTGCTGTCTAGCGAGCTAACTGGAGCAGCAAAGTGGATGGCTGGGAAGGGTGCGGCAGACTAGGCAGCTACTGTAATGAGAAGAATGATCAGGTTGTAGGTTTTGATTCATTTTAGTTAGATTTGGTTTTATTTGTGAACACTGACGTGCAAAAATCAATAAAAAAACAGCAACACAGTGATTTGAGAGAAAATGATATGAAAGAAAAAGGTCAGTTCAATAGATATTGTATGTTCTTAGATGTGTAAATAAACACATTTAAACAGTGTTAAAATAAATAAAATTGGCCTCATATATTGATTCTGTTGTGGAAATTTTATTTATTTATTAATTTATTTATTTATTTTCAGTAGCATCTAAATTTGGATGTTAGGGATGTCCCAAACAAGTTTTTTTTGTCCCTGGTCCTGATCTGAGTCATTTGATATTGAGTATCTGTGGAAGTCCCGATCCAACACTTGTATTTACCTGGATAATACAGCTGCACAATGCACACTTTGAGTACTTTTAAGTTTTTAAAATCAACCCAGTGTATATGTTTTGACAATTTAATAGCTCTGCAATGCAATATAAGAAAAAATATAAACACCCAAACTGTTCCTTAGGTTTTTCTTTATTTTATGTGCTCAAAATAACTGATCCTGAACAATTAAAAAAATGCATTGATCGCACCCAATACCAATTTTTCCAAACCAGTAGTGACATCCCTCGTGCATCCCTAAAATCTTGTCAAACACATTCATACACATGCTCACTCTTATTGTGTTTCACATCTAGCTTTTATTAGACCAACTGATGCACCTACATAAACAGAACAATACATGCAGGCTGGGGTTACAGCTTGTCGATTGGTGTGTGTGTGTGTGTGTGTGTAGTGAATGTGCACATCTGCCTTATTTTAACATCCAGTAATGTGAAGATTAGCTTTTTGGCTGTGTGTGCATGTTTTTTGATGTTGTTATGTGCAAGTACTTGTGTGCAAGCATGCCCAGTCACATGAGGGACACTGGAGCCTGAGGCCACCCCATGATCTGTCCTATTTTTACGGGGAGGTATCCCTGGCATGTCCCCAAACGCCTCCTGTGGAAGGAGAAAGTAGCACGTCTGGGTGGTCAGCTGTAACGGGAGCCTTTTGAACTCATACTTGAACACATGCAATCTCACATTTGGAAGTGCATAGGGTGCCCATGCACACATTTGCACACCCACAGGAGTTAAAGTAAACAACACTTACATAAGCAAGTTGACACAGGGTTCCACAGGGACATGAGCAGGGCTCTCTGAATCCAGCAAAGAAAACCAATGAAAACATGCAGCATCATTGTAAATATGGAAATGTGGCTAGTGTCCCAAGAAAGATTATATGCGTCTTTGTGTTTTAGGGCTGTACCCAACTCAGAATTATGTCAGTTGAATAAGATTTGGCTGTTTCATAAAAATATTTAACTATTTGTTCCTTTTTTACCCATATGTAGTTTGAGAGTCTAAACGACTTCAGCGGGATGTTCAGGTCGACAGAGATATTTGCGTAATTTATAAACAAGCCATGTTAGCCCACCAAGCGAATGCATGCTAACTATAGCTCAGATATGTGTAACAACACTTTTTGCCGACGTTAGATATCAAAATAAAGCCAGAGACTATCGTGTTAAGTTGCTGTGAGCTGTAAATGTTGTATGTTTACAAGTTAAGGGCAGGTTAACATGGTGACTTAATGCGCCTCTCTAAAATGTGTCTTAATGGTCAAAAATAAAGATTTATATATGTCAGACTGAGCAAATTCAAACCAAATATTGATCTCTGTTTGGGGTTTGTTTGGGTTTTTTGAATAATAATGACAATATTTCATTTTTTTGATAATGAATGCAAAAAAACAAGAATAGTGTTTCAAGTGAACACCAGGGAAGTATATCCTTATTCTAATGCGTACCTCCCTCTTGTCCTCCAGGTTGGGGTGAGCCTTACCCCCAGAAGAAGGAGTCCTCAACATGGGAGCCTCCCGCTCCTCCACCTGTGAAAGTGGACAACGGGACATCTGCCTGGGGGAAGCCCATGGACACCAGCTCAGGCTGGGATGAACCCAGCAGGGATAACAGAGAGTCTGGGTCTGGATGGGGCAGTCATAAGTCTGGTAGGTGCACAAATGAAAATACATTTTCAGAAAAAAAAGGGCACCTGAAGAGTATGATTATGTTAAAACCAGTGGTGGAAGAAGTATTCAGATCCTTTACTTAAGTAAAAATACTAACACCACCCTGTTCAAAATTATTAAAAACATGAAAAAAAGAAAACATCCAGAAACTTATAATTATAAAAAAATAGAAAAACACCTCAACCACCAAAATTAAAACAACTTTAAAAAGAAGGGAAAAAAACACCTCATATGAGAAATATACAAGCGCTTGCTGGTATTCAGTTTCTTCCTGTGTTCCTAATTTCCTTGTAGCTCCAGGTCCCAAGCCCATGGAGACATGGGGTGGTGAGGAGGCGTCCATGGGCAATAGCTGGGACCAGGAAGAGGAGGTGGAGATCGGCATGTGGAGCAACAGCCAACAGGACAACAGATCCCACGACCAAAACACCTGGAACTCCAAGCATAAAGGCTCCAACAAGGTTTGTTCACCTCAGCTTTAAACATTAATATGCAACATAAAAACACTGATTCCTGTTCTTAACAGATGACGTTAAATGGATATTTCACTGATTTTCAACCAGCTTTTTATCAAAACAGTGTGGGTAGTATGTCTGGATGATGCCCAGACCCCCCCAATTTGCATATTTGTACTTCATAGATGGCCTAGTTTCATTTTCAGGGGCTCCTTCATATTGTTGAAATCCGTCTTAAAAACAAAACACATCAAGGGTTTACGTGAGTTTTTTTAGCCACCTGTGTTTTAGCAGAATAGAAACTGTTTTCTGAAATAATTGATTTTGTTTTTTGCAGAAACACTTCAAAAGCAAATGGTTGAATCCCACTAATATTTTTTTGTCTATGTTGCAGATGAACAAACCAGTCAACAAACAGGATGAACCGTGGATGAAACCCTTCATCAACCAGTTCAACAGCATGAACTTCTCTGTAAGTAGTTTCTCAATGTTTTCCTGTTGCTCTCTTTCACTTAAAAGGTTGTTTTATAAATTTATGTGGTTGAATTTGTGCTCTTTCATAAGTCGTGTCATCAGGGTCTCAAAAGGTATTGAATTAATTTATTTAAAAACAGAGACTTAATTGGCATTAAAATGTCTTAAAGTAATCTGTCATAATTCTTAAAAATGCTTAGACATTGGAGGAGGTAATATTATTAATCTTTTTCTTTCTGACATTGCATTCAATAGGCCAAAAATAAATTGGCAACATTAAAAACAACAATAATATACTGATGCCTCTTGCATTAACGTCACCAAAGAGTTGTGTTTTATGTTTGAATAAATATCTGAAAAATAAAATAAAATTCTCCCTAACCTTAAATAATCGACTTTAGTACATGTGTTTTTTCCTTCAATATTGCCAACTGAAATTGGTCTTAAAAAAGTCTTAAAAGGGCTTAACCTCACTTGCCTTAAGTCGTAGGAACCCTGGTAATGTAGCGAAGACTGACTTTAAACAGTTCAGTTGTTTGGTTTTTTTTTTACAATATCTTTGTTTCTCTGGTAAATTCAGAAACACCCAAAACAAAATAAACAACCAAAACACTGGTATCAGCTGTCAACTCTCAGCCAAATTGTTATTCTAAGCGTCAGTATCAGCCCAGAATTTCACAATCGGAGCATCCCTATCTGCGTTTCCTTACAGTTTTTCAAATGCATGTACTCTGATGAATGCATGCAATGTTAATGCTTTTCTGTCTCTTTAATCCCATTTTCTTTCCTTTCGCTTTTGTAGAGAGACTCTCCTGACGACTCCATGAAGACAGGAGCAGGGATGGTGCAGGACAAGCGAATGGACATGGGCAGCATGGGAGACTTCAACGGAGTGATGGGAAAGAACCCTGGGTCTCGACACCAGCTCCACAAGGAGTCTGCCATGGACCGCAGCCCTTACTATGACAAGGTATGCAGAAACATCAAGGTTTCCCTGGTATAAACTACGAGTGGGGGTAAAGAAATGAACACATTTTGAGATTAAATGTGTTTTTTAAGTGTGCGTAAAAGTGCGTAGTGTAAAAACGGCATTAGTAGATAGCTGTTTGGTGAAGCTCATGAGATAGATGTGGGTCTCTTGTATGTCTCTCAGCCCTGTTGTGCCCCTCAGTGGTTGTTCTAACACACTGCATTTGATGTGTGGACAATTGAAAGGGATGATTCATTTGATTCTTGCTGTGCGCAGAATGCTGTTTCTTTTCATAATAATTCATATGAGCAACAAAATTTAATGGAATATGCAGACTCGCATACTAAATTGTAGGGCTGCACCTGTCGTTTTTTTTAAAAAATTTATTTATCTAACAGGGTTTTTTTTATTAGTTGAATTTTTTTCGAGGATTGACCCTTTTTTTTAATTGTTTTATTACTTAATCAATATAATTAGGAATTTACCCAAAAAAGAAATATCAAAAAGTTGCCTGATCAGAAGAATACTGGACCTGAAACTCAAAATGATTGTTTTGGCACATAAACTAGCTTAATGTAATCACTGTATATCACAGCAGCCCTTTCCCTGAACCGGAGAATCAGTAGGTTGTCTTTTCTTTACTACTTGACTTAAAACTTAAAATGGTAATGACATGAATTTATTTCATCACCATAGCAATACACAGTTAAGATAATCACTGGCAAATGATTTTGCTTTGATGTGTTGCAAGGAAAATAAGTGACACGTTTCACAGACATTAACAGTGGTCTTTGTTTTTAATGTAAACCGTTTTGTCACTCCTGCACCTCCAGTGTGCTTTTGCTTCAGATGTCCATGCACAGTAGTTGTACTCTAGCTAAACAATTGTACCTGCAGCATGGACGCAGCTTACTATACTATATATACAAATCAATCTATTTCCGTGATCAGTGACTAGGATTACATCGATCAATCGCCCTGGCCCTACTTAGTTGTGATCGCATTCTTAAGTTTTGCAAGTGATTTTTCGTAAACATGCAGTAGTAATTCATTCCCTTACATAGTTTCGTACAAAGCTGCTGTGGGTTTCTTTGGCTTTGCTTCATTTCCTTCTGCACTTAATGCTGCTTGCCTTTTAACTTTGTTTCTATCCTTCTGACTTCCATCCGCTGGTGCCACCTTCTCTTTTTCTTCTCCACTCCCTCCCTCTCTATCGCTTCTTTTCTTTTCACTTCTCTTGTAAACACCCTCATCTCCTTTTACTCTTTCGCCTGATGCTACGCCGTACACTCTTCTCCTTTCCTCTTCACATCACCTACTCTTTCCTTCTCCCTCTCTTCTTCTGCAAAACTAACTCTATGCCTTCTTCTCTCCTTCCCTCTCTGCACTTCTCTGGCTGCTGATGTGCTTCCTGTCCCTCTGTGCTTGCCGTCCATCTGCTGTGCACCTGGCCTTGCTTCTGCAGCTGTCCGTTTCCCCCTCTGCTTACAATAACGCAGCTTCTGATGAGCTCTCCTCCAATCAAAGCATGAGCTTTTCCCCTTCCAATTCTGCTCAGCCTATCCCCTGTCTCGACTCTGGGCCGTCTCCTGCCCACTGTAGTCCTGGGGGCGCTCGGCAGGTGAGTGTGGGAGGATGAAAAGGATGTTGTCCTCAGACCCTGAGATACCAACAAAAACAAGCCACATATTGCACAAATGATATTCCAGCAAGTTATCCAACAAGATACATTTATTCAAGATTTCATTTGTGACTGAATTCACCAGTGAGATTTTACTCTGGGTTTGTTTCTGTGTTTTCTCATGACATAACGAATGATAAAAATACATTTTTAAGTTTGTTCCCACGGTCTGGGAATACCTGAAAAGTTTTCCTTTTTTTTTTTTTTTTTTTAAAAAAAAGGCAAAATCTGTAAAAAAAAAAAAAAAACTGAGAAGATTTTGGCAATGTTTATTCTAAGCATTTTTCTTTTATTTTTAAGAAGGGTTCTCAGAAATTTTGTTGGATTTTAAAATTTCTTACGGTCCTTGAACACATGATTGGAATGCTAAAATATATTTGAATTGAATGTCTTGTGTTTGAAAAACGCTGGCCATTTGGATCGAGGCAAAAAAAATGTTTGGGTCCTTGAGAAGTTATGGAAATGTTTTGAATTTTTTTCTATGAAAATGTATGGAAACCCTGGTTTGTTGCACGTTGATTGACCGTGTGTGTGTGTTTGTTTGTTTGTGTGTTTGTCTTCCCCGCTCAGAATGTAAACCCTATGATGGGTGGCAGCAGCGTAGCACAGGGCCGAGGCGGCCCCCAGTCCCAGGTCCCTCCCCAACCCAACCTCCGTAACCAAGTGCCTCCACCCATCCTGCCCTCTCAGGTAGAACACATGCAAAATTATTTTTTTTCCCATCAGAAGCTACGATTTTTTCACCAAACACCATCAACCCAATTTACTAACTTTGCTCATGCTCTGTCACATGACATTTTATGAACTAAAACCAAACTTTTGTTTGTGTTCAGGTCCCTCCATCCCTGTTGAAGTACCCTGGAGGTAACGGAGGTCTGAACCCTCTGTTCGGCCCTCAGCAGGTGGCTGTGCTCAACCAACTCTCCCAGCTCAACCAGCTGTCACAGCTCAACCAGATCAACCAGTTACAGGTAGAGCGATGGACACATGCACTTGAACACACATACACACAGGCATAGGAAATTAAATTTTCTGTGTGGTTTAAGATCCATGTAGAGTGCTGTGCTGCACTGAGCCTTTGATATTTCTCAATGCTTTTCATAACCAACTAACAGACCTTGAAAGGGCTATTAAAAAGTAAGTAAAATGTGCATAGCACTTTTCACAGACACAGGTTGCAGATTGTTTCATAAGGGCAATATACACCACAAAAGACAGGAGGTACAGAAGATTGGGTGATGACCAGAGCCACGTAGTTAAGAGCAAAAGTATTAAAAACACAATGCACAACACAAACAAAACTTCAACAAAATACAGAGCAATTGCATACAAGTTACACAAACGGCTGTTTAAACAGACTTCAACAGGGCTCAGTGGTGCAGGGAGAGCATTCCAAAATTTAGGTGCTATAGCCTCAAAAGTTCAACCCCCCGGGTCTCAAGGCGAGTGAGAGAGACAGACAACAAATTGGTGTATTTTATTGAAGATAACAAGAAGAAAAGGGAAAAAAAGCATTAGTGAGCTATGTTTTTCTGTGTTGCCAATTCTGGCCTCAATAGCTTTTTGTCAAAGGAGTAAAAGACTTAACTTTCCTGAACTCAAAAGAAAACCTGATGTATTAAAGGAAATATCCCTAAAAATCCAGTGAATTTACATGCTACACACAAATGACTAAATATAACTGGAACTGGAAAAATGAATAAAAAATTTAAATTAAAAAATGAATGCGTATGGTAGTTGGCACATATAGTAGTTATTCTTGTGTAATGTTCTCTTGAAGTGCTGTCAGACTGGCTTGCATATTGTAACTCCATCAATCTACCTATAAATGTATTTGATATATATGGTACTATGCAGTAAATGATTTCCAAAACTTAATACAAAGACATCATCAAAGTGCTTTTATTTATGTTTGTCGTGTGTGTGTCTGCAGCGTCTTCTCCTCCAGCAGCAGCAGCAACAGCAGAAAGCTCAGAGCCAGAGAGCCATGCCTGTGGGACGACCGACCGAACAGGTGAGTGTCGAAAAATCCCTCTGAATCCATCTTCATTACACGCAAAATTGAAGCATTTTTATTGAATGAAATGGCCATGGTGTCTTATTGGTTGGTCTCTCTAACCTCTCATACCTCCTGTCCTTAGACACGTCCCATTGGTTCGTCTCCATCAATGATGCAGCCGCCGCGGCACCTGGACCCCTCCCTGCTGAAACAGGCCCCGCCCCACAAACCGTACCTGGATAACTACTTGTCCCACAACAACCCAGAGATGCAGAAGGATGCTGCTGCTCTCAGTTCCTTCAGCAACTTCCCTTTAAGTATGTTCGCTACTATAGAGGTCATTTTTTCGAATCTCAATCCCCACACTTAAAAGATGATACAGTTTGGTGTAGAAATTTGCCTTTATCAGTCAGTTTTTTGAATTTCTTAATATGTATTTAAATTCAGAGTGACTTCATTTCCTCTCTCTCTTCCTCACATCAGGCTTGAACTCTAACCTGAATGTACCCCTGGACATGGGTGTCGGTGGTGGTAGTGGTGGTGGCGGAGCTGTGAGCTACAAAGAGCCGCCCCAGTCCAGACTGAAGAAACTTTGGGCTACTGACCCTCTGGAGCAGAACAGCAAACCTGGTACGGACGAATCTGTGTTTGTGTTTGTAGCCGTGCACACTGCAGCATCAGACCGACTTGCTGATATTAAAAGTGCTACCCGAGTTGTTTGTGCAGTGATTGTCCAGCTAAAAGAGGTGATTGTGCACTTCAGGGCACGCACTACCAAAACAAAGTATCCTTACAAAGTCGTAGTGCGGTTATTTGGCAAACACTGAAACAGTGAGAGAGAAAAAGTATTTCCTGCATACTCACCTCCTGTAGACTTGAGAGTTGGCTTTAAAAAGATTGTAGTTTGATCTTTTGGATTTACAGCAACACTTTGCAATATATTTAATGTTTTTGTTAAACATAGGCCAGGCTTATGGATGACATAGTTGCTGTTTTTTTTGTTTGTCACCTCATTCTGAGTTGGGGTTTTTTTTTGTTGGTTTTTTTAAAGATGTGTGTGTTATTGGTAGGTGAAAATGTGTTTCTAAAAATATATAAGATAAAATATTAAACTCTATAATGCTCTGGTGGCACCATGGTTTATATATTATCAAACCATGCCGCTGAGTTTCAGTATTTGGACAGTACATTTCTTACGACAGGGCCATCAAAGTGCTTTACAGAAGAATGAAACATAAAACATAGTAAAGGAAATAGATTTACAATAAAAGAGTAGAGAAATTATATTAAAGGTAAAATTAATTACGAAATTATTGACATTTTTTAAAAATAAAACCCATTGAAAAAAGCAAAGGTGCAGACAAGAGGTGCAAAGATATAAAAATATAATTTAAAATGTTTTAAAATCAAGTTTAAGAATAAGTTTGCAGTCATTTCAGGGAGTAGGTTTTGTAAAAAAAATAAAGTTAGCTTTGACTTAAAAGTGGTCAGAGTGTGGGCTTATCTGACATCATTATGTCCTAATGTTTGTATGTGTTTGTCCCACAGGTGCTATGTCGTCTGGGCTGCGTCTGGAGGACTCTCCCTTCTATGACTTCCTGTCTCCTGGCCCATCTCCCCTGAGTCCTCCCGGCCAATCAATGGGCTCGGTGGGTGATAGCTGGCCGCCCCGTGCCAATTCCCCCCCGCCCCATGGAAACACTGTCACTTGGCCCCCAGGTACACAAGCTCTCCCCTGCACAAACAAAAACAAAACAAGATGTTTGCATTGAAATGTGCTGCTAACGGCTGTTTCTGTGTGTCTGCAGAGTTCCGGCCCGGGGAGCCTTGGAAAGGTTACCCCAACATTGACCCTGAGACTGACCCTTATGTGACCCCCGGCAGTGTCATCAACAACCTCTCCATCAACACCGTCCGCGACACAGACCACCTCAGGGACAGGAACAACGGTAGGTCACACACATGGCCGAAGATTAACACAAACAAGGGTTGAGTTTTTAGATTTTAACTTTCTGTCCATTTTTCAATCTTTTATCTACCTTTTTTCTTTTTTAAGAGCAATAAACAATGTGTAAAATTGTTATTAATGAGCAGATTTGATGCTAGATTCAGATTTGATAAAATGCCATTGACCAAAAGTTCACAAGCACTAACTCTTCTCTCTCTCTCTTTGTTTTTAAGGGCCATCCTCATCACTGAACACCACGATGCCTTCTAACAGTGCCTGGTCATCCATTCGTGCCTCCAGCCACAGCGGTTCCCTCACCAGTACAGCACAAAGCACTTCAGGTATGTGTACCTCCTTTTAATTATTCTTTGCTCAACTTTTCAAGTCAAATAGTCTTCATAGGGGACGTTATATGCGTTTATTTCTACAAGAACACGTTTATATGCTTTAATGTTGAAGAAACTCTTTATTTTCCTCGTGCTGTCTGTGCTGGAGAACACAGCACCCTCTGTCTGAGAGTCCACAAATACATGGGTATTTTTAAAAAAACACATTTTTTTCCTCCTCTGGTTTTTTAAAAATTCCCATCCACACCAACAGTATTAGAAAAAAAATCTCTGTCCATATTAAAATGCAAACGCAGACTGTTAAGCGCACGCCAAAGCAACAGGTGGCGATATAACCTCTACCTTAAGGCCACGTTTGCCAATTAGAAGCCTGAAGTCATTACTGGAGAACGCACAACAATAACAAGAATAGAGTGCCGCAGGGGACACACTCTGCCTGCATTAGCAGTGTTGGTTAGACATGTCTCAGCTGCCCAGGCAGAGATAATGACGCACACTCTTATGTCAAACTAAGGAGACAAGCCAAAAATCCCTGGTTTCCCTGTCTACACATGAACACTGGAAACGGAGTTTCTGAATATCTTCACCATGCCAGGAGTTTTCCTGAATGTCTGTTTAAAAAAAAAAAAGTTTTAAAAACATACCCGTGTACATGTGGATTAGGCATGATGTGCTCTTTTTTAGCGCCTGTCTCATTATCTGCATTTTTGCATCTCTGCACCGTCATTGTAGCTTGGAAATGGCTAATGGAGAATAGCTGCACCGTGTACCTTGAAAAATCACCAATAAAAGCTTCTAAACACTAAACACATGTTCCAGCATGAATATGAGCCGAAAGCAGGAAGAAATAATGTTCATGTTCAAACATGTTTACCTGATATTAGTGTAAAGCTGCTTGTAGCATTGTAGTCTGCATAATGTAAACACTTGTGTGCCTTGAGCAGATGCAGTCTTTGGTTTTGGACTCTAATTTTTGCTGTCAGACAATATAACAAATGTGTGATTTAAAAGTTTGTTAAGATGAACAGCCAGCAGATCGATGAAAAGGTTAAATTTCTTCTCTCTCCTTGCAGCCAGACCCAGTGAGTCAAAATGGTCTCCCGGCGGCGGTTCTGTGTCCAACTCCTCCCTGGCCCACGAGCTGTGGAAGGTCCCCCTGCCTCCCAAGGCGCTGTCTGTGGCGGCCCCCTCCAGACCACCACCCGGCCTCACCAGCCAGAAGCCCAGCTCTGCCTCCTCCGGCTGGGACGGCTCTGCCCTGAGGCTGGGCGGTTGGGGCTCCACTGAGTCCAGATACACACCTGGTGAGAGCAGATGGAGACTCGCATATACCAAACTACCTGTAGTAATGTTCAGAGTTTTGAGGTTTTTATCATTATTCATTCATTCGAAGTGGTTGTTTAGAAAAAGAAACCATCAGTGCAGAAAAGGAAAGTTTGTATCAACATTAAACAGATATTTAAGCACAAATCATAACTAACTGTGAGCTGCTCTGTGCGGGAACCAGAATTGAGCTGTTTTCTCTAACGTGTATCCTTTCTCTTGTTTCGGCAGGTTCCAGTTGGGGTGACAGCAGCAGCTCAGGGAGAACCCAATGGCTTGTTCTGAAAAATCTCACACCTCAGGTACTTGAACATACACAAATGTGACAATTAATCTGTGTTTTTTAAATATTTTCTTTTTTCCTTTTGTCATTGTCGTCTTATTTTAGAGTTACAAAGTTGGTATGGTCACTTGTTCTGTGTTCCCATTTCAATTTTTCCTTACCATATCCTCAGTTTTACTTAACATATCGACCTCACCTGGATAATTTAACAAGATGTGAGTTTATGTTAAGGGCACCACTTTTAATTATTGCAACCTTGTTTCTGAGAAATCCTGTTTTGTCTGTTATTTTGTCATGGAGGATGGCTCATAATCAGAGTTCCCGCAGATCCTTAAAAAGTCTTAAAAGGCATTGAATCATTAATCTAAAAATAAGGCCTTAACTGGTATTAAAATGTCTTAAATAGATCTTTCAAAGGTCTTAAAAGTGATCATACATGGGAAGTGTTTTTCTGATGTTGCGTTGTAAAATCTCAAAATAATGAATGCCTCTCGCACAAACTTTACCAAAAAGTGATGTTTTATGTTACATTAAATATTTGGGCAACAATCTCCCCTATCATAGGTAACTGATGTCGGTAAAATTGGTCTTAAATTCTGAGAAAAGTCTTAAAATCTCTTAATTCCTACTTTCTTAAAGCTGTAGGGACCCTAAAAATACTACAATACTCATGAGCACTGGGTGCCCTGAATAAAGCAGCAGTGTAATCCAAAAGCTTGCAGTTGAGAATGATAAACGCAGCCATCGTTGCTCACTTCATCCAAAATGTACCTTAAATTTGAAAGTTTGAATTGAATTAAACTTCTACCTTGAAGTTATTTATGCACACATGCTTGTGTCTTTGACTTCTTGTCAAATAAACAAATATTTTCTGGCATGGTTCTGTTAATATTTTGGACTCATAATTGAGTTTAATGCTGATCCAAGACATAATAGAGCACCTACGTGACATAATCTTAAAGAAAAATGATAGGGATTTTTGCGTCCGAAACCAGAGGCGCCCAGAATAGCTTGTCGTACCTTGCAACTTTTTTTTTCAACTTTTTTTTTTGTCAATACGTATTCAACAAACTGAACTTTTAGAGGATACGTTTGTGCACGATGTTTGTCAGCAGTTGTTTAACAGCTGTCCCGTTTTTTTGTGTGTGTGTTTTGTTCTGTTGTCTCACAGATTGACGGCTCTACTCTGAGGACCTTGTGCATGCAGCACGGCCCTCTGATCACATTCCACCTCAACCTGCCGCACGGTAACGCTGTGGTATGCTACAGCTCCAAGGATGAGGCCGCAAAGGCCCAGAAGAGCCTGCACATGTAAGGACATCACACACACACACTCACACACACACACACACACACACACACACTCACACACTCTTCCGTTCCTGTGTTAAGCAGTCGTCCTGTGTGTGACCCCGGCTTATAATGGCACATTGACTGGCTAGTTAGATTATCAATACTTCACTGTTGTTTTACAAAATGGAATTAATCAACCAATGGCTGCAAAGATGAATGGAAGTTGAGTTTTACACACAGCCCCTGTGTTCTGACTGTGAGACAGATGTTACAGGCAGTAAGGTAATTGTGCTAGAGTTGGCCATTACCAGTAATTTCATTTCTTCAGTGCCAGAAACAAACTAAGTCACTGACACCAGAGCAGGAGATAATATAAACCGGATTCCTCCAGCTAGATTACTGCAGGAGATTCTCAATTTATACACGACTCCGGGAAAGTACCGGAAGTAAACGAGTCGCTGTTACTGTGATGGCATCTCTGTCCCTCCGGTGCACATTTGAATGCAAGCTGTACTGAGAAGTGTACGTAAAATTAGTTTTAGACAATACAAAGTTGGGCCAACAAAAACATGCTTATTGCATCTAATGGCCAAGCTTGACAAAGCTCTGGGAACACCACAGTCACTCCGGTGTGCTGCAGTCGGCTGCCGGGGATGGACGTCCTGGAAACTGGGCCGTTTGCTGGTGGATTTACTGAGTGGAGGATGAAGTTGTTGAAGAATTAAACTAAAAATAACTGACTTTTGGGCAAGCTAATGACATCAAGACTGTGCCTCTTCCACTCCAAAAGTGCAGCTGCAGGCTACCGGGAAAACCCCGTTGTTTATTCTGGCATCATTTTGCTTAAAAAACGATATAATTATCGTGACAGGCCGTCATGGAATCGCGTTTTCTGATTACCCGCCGTGGACTCCAGCCACAGGATGTTTGGGAGCGCCCTCACTCACGCGCTCTGTGTCTCACCTGTTCACTCTCTGCAGGTGTGTTTTGGGGAACACTACTATTCTGGCTGAGTTTGCCAGCGAGGAGGAAATCAACCGTTTCTTTGCACAAGGGCAGTCATTGGCCACTCCCTCCTCCGGCTGGCAGGCCATTGGCTCCTCTCAGAGCAGAATGGATCAGTCTCACCCCTTTCCCAGCCGCGCTCCTGAGCCCAGCCAGTGGAACAGCGGCGATCTCCACAGCTCCTCCCTCTGGGGCGGGCCCAACTATTCCAGTAGCCTGTGGGGGAGCCCCAGTGGCACCGAGGCGGGGAGGATCAGCAGCCCTTCTCCAATCAGCTCCTTCCTCCCGGTGGATCACCTGACAGGCGGTGGGGACTCCATGTGAACCGCCCGCCAATCAAACAGGCTGGAGGAAGGGTCAGTAGAGAATTATCAATAATCAGCAGAAGAAAATGAAAAAAAAAGTAGTTATAAACGCAATGGCACTAGTTGGACTCTTTCTCACTTACAAGATATACAACAAAACGGGGTCTCCCCTGTGGAAAACAAGTTACGTTTCTCTCTCTGCACATATGTCCACTTTGTTTTAGCCCAAAAACATATCAGTCGGAATACTTGAATCATGCAGGCCAATTCTATAATGTGAACGGATGGATATTTGCTTCCAGGTAGTGCTCTTTCAGACCGAAAAAAGCTTCAATCGAGCTCATTATTATTATATATATATTTTTTGTTTCATTCGTCATGTTTATTTGAATTCCAATTCTTTTCATTTTTAACGTTTTCTTTTTTTTTTTTTTTTTTTGCATTTGTTTGCTGACAATGTTGGAGTATGAGCTTTTTTAACTTTGCACTGAATGTGGTTTTTTCTCAGTATATATAATCTGCAATATAGAGGGAGCAGCCAGTTTTTCCAGTGTAGCTGTTTACTCATTGAGGTCCTTACCGTGAGTGTGTGTGTGTGATTGTGTGTGTGCGCATGTGTCAGTGCGTGTGCACGCGCACATATGTGTGTGTGGAAGTACTTTGTGTGTGTGTATGTGTGGATGAGTGCGTGTGCGGATGAGTATGTGTGCGCTCCTCTCTGCCTTGGCACGCCTACCTTACTGCGTTGTCGTGGAGTTCAAGATCAACAGATAGTTAAAGAATAAAAGCTGACTTAGGAGGATTATCTGGTGATAGTAAAAGTGACATTAAAAAGTATTGCACCAATTTTGTTTTAAAACTAAAGAACGTTGAGCTCTGCAGTGCAAAGGACTGTAGCCGCAGCTGGGACTAGCAAGCCCCGCCCACCCTAATGTAGGGGGCGGGGCCTATCTAGCAAGCCCTCCCTATTAGCCCCCTAATGGGCGAAGGGGGGAACAGCACTTTCAGAATAGGCTTTCAATGTTTGGAGGTGCCACACTGCAACCTCTTGTTTACAAGACTTAGGAGGCGGAACGTGTGTTCATTCTTCATTTTAAAGAGATGGAATAAAAAATAATTTAAAAAATTACAAAAAAAAAAATAATAATAAAAAAATACAAAAAAAAATCTAAAAAATGAATAAAAATGATAAAAAATTAAAACTCTTATTGAGGATGAAGACGATGCTTTGTAACTCTGGGAATTCGGATCAGTGTTTTTGGCCATGGCGTTGGTTATTTGAACTATTCCTCTTTGTCTGCTAAATAACCAGCAATGGTTCTCAGGAAATCAAGCCAGTTTTCCCCCCCTTGTAGGTGAATTTAAAAAAAAAACTACTACTCCTTGTAGGAAAGGAAAATCCAACTTCTAGCACTGAAAACTATGTATAGGTCTGTAAGTTTTATTTTCTCTGCCAAATAACTGCTTTAAGCTGGAGAAGCTCAACACACTGCTTTCAATATGCTGTCTTTTGAGGGACGGGGGGGTCCTAATGTGGGGGGGTGGAGGACGGGCTGTAGAAATCCCAACGCTCCCTCTCTCCTCCTCTTCCTCCTCTCCTCCACTCCACTGATGTAAAAAAATCAAAAGTGGGGAGTGTTTATTGTGTGAGTGTGCGTGGAAAATGTTCTGTCTTGTCAGACTTATAAACCAAGAGAAAGGCGAATCTGTATCTATGCATACTGTAGCCTCTCACATGGCCTACTGAGAGGCGTTTTTTTTTTTCTTTTTTCCCGTGTTTCACAAAATGTTTTAAATGTTTCATTAAGTACAACAAAATATTACTTGCTCTTTTTTTTATCGCTCTCATTGCCACAAATGGTGTTTTGAAAAAAAGGAAAGAAGAGAAACTTTAAGAATCTTTTTTTTTTTTTTGGTTGAAGATAATATTTTAACAGTGCAAAAGTCGTCCACATTTCATTGCCTTGATCCTAATTGTGTCCGAAGATGCAACAACAAGTCAAGTGGCTTCTACCTGTTTACAAATAGAATATGATTGTATTGTTGTACTGTTTTTTTTTTTTCTTCCTTTGGGTGGGAGGGGAGGGAGGGGGTGCTCATCTGAAGTTCCTGACCTGATGAATCGTGTGTGTTTGCCTGTGTGTGTGTGTGTGTGTGTGTGTGTGTGTGTGTGTGTGGTTAAGCTCTGTACCGGCAGATGTACCGCTGGAGGGGAAGGTGTCGGGTCGTGTGCGAGAACAGCGTGAATGTAAATCCACCAGTGGCGTTTTGTCGATAAAAAACACGTGTGAATAATAGATTATCTACCAGTGATTGTTTATGATGCACAATTATCGGGGAAAAACAAAAAAAAAGCTTCAGAGAGTGCGTGAACGAGAAGTCAGCATTAGCGAAGCCATGGACCTTAATTTCTTTTCTTCATCGTGTTATATTCTGTGTTAAGCCTGTGTGTGTTTGTGTGTGTGTGTTTTTCCCCTTTGATATCTAGGTTTTTATTTCAGAAGTACTAAAAATGTCTGCTTAAGTTGTGTTTTTAAGTTTAGTCGTGAATATTTAACAACTTTAAAGCATACGTAGTGAGACAGAACCTTGAGTATTAGCCAGACTTGACAGTGGTGTGTGCCAGTATTGAACTGCTCTCTACCAAATAATTCAATCATACAAAAAGATTAGTTTACTTAATTCCAGATCTCTTTGCTTAAACAATATATATATATCTTATTTGTATTTGTTTTGTTTAATAACAAATGTTATCAAGTGGAACATCTGAACCATGTTTGTTTTTGAGTTAACTTAATTTGACAAATTGAACTGAGGAGCCTTGGATTTTGCACTTGGGGTGGATTGGAGGAAAAGCCGAGCGCGCGGAGAGCAAAGCTTGGAGACGGACAGTCGGACAGACAGCTCAGTGGTGTAGTTTCGGGTCTGTCTGAGGGTGAAGGTGCGTCTGTGAGAGTATTGTGACAGGGTAATGTGTGTGTGTGTGTGTGTGTGTGTGTGTGTGTGTGCGTGCGTGTGTGTTTGTGTGTGTGCTGTGACTAGAGAAGATGGTGCTTTGTTGGCCCCGGTGGAGGGAGCGAGAGAAGGGAGGGGGGTTGTCGCCCTCCTCTCCAGGTTTACCTCTCCCTGTTCACCGGGCCGGCTGGTCAGAGCGGCGACCTCGCCACGCCGCCTGAACTCAGCCAGAATGTAGCTGAAAACGGTTTTAAAAAGTATAAACGTCGGCCGGAGCCTCGATCTGCCTTCTCTGGCACCCGATCAGCCTCAAACATGGAACCACCCAGGGCTGGGTATCGTTAATAAAATACTTATTCCCTTAAAGTGATACCAAAACCAATTAAGTATTGCATTTAGTCACCGTAACGTGAATGGAGTGGCGTGTAGCATAGTCATACTTTCGAACGTTTTGGCATCTCTTCACGCTGAATTGCTTAACTTTGGCAAATGTACTGTGCACAACTTTGTCGCTGCTGCGGGAGTGTGAGCTCCACACCAGGAACAGTTGAGTCTGCTCGTCTTGGCATCACATGGCTAGCCTGGGTTAAACGAGAGGGTTAAGCCGTTTTGGTGTTGACTGAAAACATACCAGTTTAAAATATTCTGACAAACATATGTCAGTTTGTATGTTCATTTTCCGAATCTTTAGATTACCACCCAAATCTGGTGGGAGCTAGCTAGTTGCGCTGCTCATTCGGCGAGTAGCGCTAGTAATGCCTCATGAAACAATGCTAACATGTAATTTCCTGTTTTTAGGTATCACTTTAAGCGCCATTAGCGGCGTCAGCTCGGCTGGTGGTGCTAACATAGTTAATGAGGCTTTAGGGGTTTTGCAACTCAAAATGAAGCTGTTTACTCACCCTGGCAACTTAAGGGAAAACCAGAGGGTGGCCACCATGTTGTAACACAAGTCAAAACATTTACGTCATAAAGCATTAAAATTTCACCACCTCATTGGATAATACTTTAAAATGCAGTGCGAAATCTCACAGTCAATGGAGAAAAATATAGATGGAGTCAAAATAAAAAAGAGGCCTCCTTTTTTTTTTTTTTTTAAACATCATTTTGTGATATTTTTTCTTAAAATTTAAATTAGTAGGGCTGCCCCTTGAAAGTCAGAGGCTTGAATCATCAGTCTGAGAAGTCAACTGAGATTGCCTTGAGTCAGGCAGTTGTTTTTTTCTGTACAGTGTACTTCCAGGGACATTTTGGTCCCCAGATTTTGCTGCAAAGAGATTGCTCTTGACTTTCACCCTTCTCTTAAGAACTTCCGACGTGCAGGAGAGACCAAACCGTACTGTGAAGAAGTGGTGAATTATCAGCTCATAGCAAGTTAATACAACAGTCTCTGGCTTTTGTTGATATCTAGTCGGCAAAAAATGTTGCGCATTCACGATCCACCGTTAGCTTGTTTACTACATGACGTGAATGCGGCTGTTACATTACATGTCCCACGGAGCTTGCTCAGACTTTAAAACTTTGTATGGAAAACAAAACGAATCCAATATTTGTAGTGACCAGCGAAATTCGATTTGATGAGTCAGGTACCGCCATGCCAATTAATTCACAGTTGATGAGTGTTCAACTTCTGAAAATTAAATCAACTGAAACTGAAGTCCAGAGCGTCGACTTGAGTTCAGTTCAGTTTAACGGCTCAGTTGGATGTTAGCTGCTGCTGGTGTGTTAGCTCACGCTCATGTGGGAGGAGAGCGACTTCGGTGGAGGCAGCAACAGAAAGTTTTCTTATCCAGCGTGCAGTCGGGAGTCCGAGATCTGACTCACAGAGCAAAAAAAAAGATCAAACGCAGGTATTGATTGACTCGAAACATTAGGATATGACTTGGCATTGAGTTATTTTGTTGCATACCCAGCCCTAGAACCACTTCACGTTAAAATCGTGTAAGCAACCACCGCTCGATGTGTTTGAATCAGTATTCGCCTACTGCTCCGACCACGCCTGGCTGTCATGGTGATCGCTAGCTTGACTGAAACGAGGCGAGGCTTCTCGTCGACCCGTAGTGACTCAGGCAAGGGGCATGTGACTTGTGATCGGCTCCTGGCTTTTCAGGGACGCGGGGTTACACTCGCCTCTTTTGCCGGTTCATCCAGGATCTGCGCTCCCTCTCCGACTCCTTAGCTCAACTACGGGAGAGGAGACGCAAAACTGACAGGAGGTGTGCGGCAAGTGAACTCTGCAAATAGTCTATATTCCCTTTGCGCTCTTGATGAAATAATTTTTACACTTCGTTCATTCTGATTTTGGCAACGCTTCTCTCCGAGCGCTGACCCGGGAGCAGTTTTGTCCCTCCTCAGTATCCTTAACCAATTAGCGGGACAAACTGACCTCTGATCAGCGGCTCAGGAGGCTCTGCTGTTAGAGAAGGGAAAGCAACGTCTGTAAATCGCCTCTCAATGTTTATGTTACTGTTTTGGTTTCCCAGCTTAATCTCGCTCTGTTTCGTCCAATCTACTGTTGGTGTGTGTGAAGATGCTCAGTGTCGTGTGTATGTGTGTGTGTGTGTGTGTGTGTGTGTGTTTGAACACATTATCATGCCAAATCGAGGAGGGAGGGTGAGCGGGAAGGAAAGGGATTGATAATTTTTTTGTTGTTGTCATGTATGTGTGTGTACGTGTATTTAAAAAAGCTGGACAATGTTAAATGCTTGAAGAAAAAAAATGTCATTTGCAAAAAGGATGATGTGAGGAAAAACCTTTTCAGTAAGTGAAAACCACCACGAGCAATGTACAATCCCCAGGGCTGCCAAGCAGCTTCCCGACAGGGCCAGACGAGGGGAGGAAAGAAGGAGGGTAGGAGAGGAGGGAAGCTGGCTGGTGATACTACTTTTTAATGTTTAAGATAAAAAATAATGTGACTCTTTGTTTTTCTCTTGACTTAACTATCCTGTGAGCAAATGCTATATTATACCATAACACACCCAATGGCTCCTACTGTCGATCAAAAGGCTATTTTTTTTTTTGACACAAAAAAACAAAAAACAGAAAAAACAAACAAAAGAAAAAAAACACAAAAACTGTGAGAATCTGCTGTCTTTTTTTGTCATTTTACATTTAGTATGAACACACACAAAACAAAACCCTGAAAAGCTTTAGTCTAACCAGCACAAAGATGTGGGGCGGGCGGGCGGGCGGGTTATCTCGGGCGGGGCGGGCGGGTACAGTACAGAGGGTCGGGAAGGGTGTCGCTCAGAGAGACTATGCAGTGGAGTGTTGAACCCAGGCTTCCATGTCCACCTTGGGTTTTGCTTTCTTTAAAAAAAAAAAACAAATCCCAAAAATTTTCTAAAAACAGTCGAAATGGGATTCCCAATAATATTCCTCAAACATGTCGTGCCATCGTTGAATCGTACTACTAGTACTACTAATAATAATAATAATAAAAACTGAAAAAACCTTTATTACCTAGCAAACGTCGGGCCAGTTGTAGCAGGAGAGGAGGACAGGTTTAAGATTTGCAAAGTCCATTTCTTTATTTTCACAGCTTGTCTCCTCGATACGCCGAGGGGAGCGAGGCCGGTGAAAACTGCAAATTTTACACAACTACAATGTTTTTTATAGAGATTCTATCAATCCACAGTGTGTAGTTGGATCACCTGTAAACCTATTATGCACATTGCTTTGGGAGACTGTTGAAACTATATATAATATATATATATATATATCTATATGAGAATATAAACGTACAGTGTCTATAATCAACGAGAGGAAGTCTTCCTCTCTTACAAACAAACACAGGAAGTACCTTTTTATTTTCAAATGTCTTCCTCGGGTCATCAAAGGATTTTATCTTAAACTTCGGGGGAAACTGCACTTTTTGAAGGACAATCTTTATTTGTATGGGTATAAAAATTGACAAAAACGAAGTCGCCTGATCTTAACAAGGTATAGAAAACCAACTCCAGTGTGCTCTAATAATGAATGTCTCCTCTGATGCTGTCTATTTGTTTGGTTTCATTTAATCTTTTTATTCTCCTTCCTTTGTTGCTTGGTTTGTTCTGTATTTTTTTTCTCCTCTTATTTTTCTGGATTTTAGTGCTCTTAAGAGAATCTGTACTAAGGTGTAGAGTAGTAAGTAGTAGGTCTTCTGTTGGCTGTACTCGTATACTGATTACTGTTTGTAACTCTCTGGCTCCTGCAGCCGTCATACAAAGCTGTAAAACTTGGGTACAACCCTCAATAAAAGACTAACAATGACTCGGCGGTTTCCTCCTCGACTCCTTCTCCTCGTCTGCTTCTTGGCGAAACCATTTACAAGGTTCCTGCTGCTGAGGGAAAGTAGGATTTAAGACTTTTAATGCCACTTGGAATTAAACTTAAGACCAATTTTACAGTAGCCAATATTGAAGGAAATAAAAAACATGAACTGACAGTTTTCTTAAGGTTATGAAGAATTTTATTTTAGTTTTTAAATGAATATTCACACATAAAAAATGACTTTTTGGAGACGTTAATGCAAGTTATCCATTATGTTAAGCTTTTGCAATGTAAGAAAGAAAAAAAACAATTCCACTACATCCTGTGAGAATTTTGAAAGATTGATTTAAGACATTTTAATGTCCATTAAGGCCTTATATTTAGATTAATGTTTTCAATGCCTTTTAAGACTTTTTAAGGATTTGTGCAGTAAAGACAAAGTGATATCTAGGTCTGGGCAATATATCTGTTATATTGTGATGAGATTAGGTACCGTCTTAGATTTTAAATATATTAGTAATATATAGTATAATATATAGTTTTGTCTTTTTCTTTTCCTGGTTTTAAAGGCTGCATAACAGTCAAGTGATGTAAATTTCTGAATTCACCAGATTGTTTTAGTTTTTCTATTATTTGCCTTTATCCACTTAGTTATTACAGCCACGTAACTTGTGATTATTTGTCAAAAATATAACTAAATATTTTGTGAAAGCACTGATAGTCAACCCAACATTATTGGTGCAATATCAAAGTATTTCTTCAAAAATGTTTTATTTGGTTTTCTCCACATGGCCCAGCCGCAGTCACATCTGTAACCTTTCACATGATGTAATGTCTTCGTGTAATTTTATCATGTTTTTCTAACAAAAAACGGTTTCAGCTCCAAGAAATACAATTGATCAGTTTAGATATTTTAAACGACAAAAATACCCTTTTAAGCTCATTGGTTTAATGTGAACTTCTTTCTTTCTTTTAATTTAACCCTTTGACACCTGGAACAATATCACTTTTTTGTACTGCATTCAGACACCTTATACAAGTTTTTAAACTTCTGAACCCTGAGCAAATTTGAATTCTTTAAACATGGAAAAAAAAAGGCAATGAGCAACAACCTGATAAAAAAATATGTTGCAAATTGCAATTGAGAAAGTCAGGGGAAAATGTTCAGGGAACGATATAATTATCTTAATTATATTTAAATAATTTTAAAGAATTATAACTTTAAAGCGTTTTTTTTTAAAAGGTCATTTCATTTTTTTTCACTTGTTTTTTGTTCATTTTCAGGTACTTTTTTCTAATTTCTGAGTCATTTTTTCTGAAGTTGCTCATTGCCTTTTTCCCATGTTTTTGATCATAATACCCAGGTTTCAAAGGGTTAATATTATGAAACCACTGAAGATCCTCTTTGTTCACATGGAATTTCATAAGGTTGTTTTCCAGGCCTTGGGAAAGTCATTGAAATGGTAAAATCCTGAATTTCTGGGTAAGTCATGGAATTTTGTTGTTTGTGATGAAACTGTTTTCATTATCGTGGATAACCTTCAGTGTCGCACAATATCACTCTAATATATACCGCCGCGTGATGTTTGCTGTCATGCGTTTCCTAATTTATCTCTGCGTTCTGTCTCTCCCTGCGTGTTTTACAGCTAGCGGGAGTCACGTTTGAATCTGACGTGATTCGCAGAGATCCCATAATTGCCTACGCCTCAAAACTACTCATATTCTATACGTAACGGGTATTTTATTATTGGTCCTGGTCATGGAAAAGTTTTGATTTTATGTCCTTGAAATATGTGGATTTAGAAAAAGTTGTGACGTTCAGACTTGAGACTCGCTTATTTAAACTCAAATCACGTCTTTCTTTCTGATATTCATTTCGACTCCGTGGCGTTCGTGCTCTTTCTGTCCTGTACGGGAATAAATATCACAACAGGGAGACACAGAACTGTACAGCATGTGTGTTTATTGATCTATTCATGTGAAATTATACATCGAAACCACATTTTTGAACTGTCAGCAAAGAAAAAAAAATCGAAACTGTGATATAACCTTTTTTAATGTTTTTATCTCCAAGCTCCTAAAGCACATGTTCATTTAAATACAGTTAAACACGAGACACGGCAGCTGAGGTCAGCGGTGTCGTAATGGACAGAAGAGCTGACGAGGAGGAAGTGGGAAACGAACTTCCTGTGGGGTCACGCGGGGGTCGACCTCTCTGGAAGGAAGAAACAATGTTGGTGAGTGATTTCACAGAAACAAAAGACGAAACGACAGAATGTGTGATATCAGAGAGGAAGGAGAGAAAGAGCGTTACCTCTGTGGTGAACTAAAGAGCGGATTATTCATACACGTCCTTCTTGTCTGCGATGTACTGTACAATGTCCTCAGGACTCATCAACTTCTCTGCTTCCGCGTCAGGGATCTCAAAGCCTGCAGAACAAACACAGAACACAAAAAAATCCTAGAAAAGCAGACTCGTCTCAATTATTTTAATTCAACAATGTAGCGTCAGTGTGTAATTGTTCGTTAATTCACAGACAAAAGAAGACTGAATTCATGCAGGTGCATGTTTCACGACGATCCGTATTTAATGTTGATTAAGCTAAAACGAATCAAAAATTGGGTTTATTCTGATTTTTTAGGACAAACAGGAACAGGATTTAGGACAACTGCTTTTAAGGCAGAATTGCGCTGAATTTTCCTGAACATCTGGTCATTTTCATAAGTCAATTAAAAACCATCCATCTCCGAATTTAACTCATTTTTAATTTTTTTAGTTGAACTTAAAGATTTAGTGTAAATTCTCGCTCTGGGCTGAAACCAACAGCTTTTTTCATTATCGGTAATCTGCAGATCATTTTCTCTAATTGTTTAGTCGATACAATGTTACAAAAAACTTTTTTTTTTTAATTCTTGAGTTTATCACGTATCATTTTCCGTCCAATCAACAGCCAAAAAATGAATCAATATTCACTTTGCAATGACATAAAGCAAAAACAAAAAAAACTGTCTCAACTCAAATGTCTAGCGAGTATAATGAATGAAATTCCAAAAATCACGAAATAATTCGTCAGCACTCACAAATGAGTATAAAGCAGTTTAGTAAAACATACAAAAACAGAAAACCTTCACATTTGAGAAGCTGCTAAGAAAATTTTCGGCACATTTGCTTAAACAGCTTAAATGATTTATCAATTATCAAAATAGTTTGCAGATTTATTTCTCTGCTGATCATCTAACTGATGAATCAACTAACTGTTGCAGCTTTATTTTCAGACCTCTTACAATAACAAACTGAAATCTGAAAAATGCGTCGTCAAAGTTAAACAGTCATGCTGTAGAAAACAGAGAAAAGCTGATGTTTAGGAGATTCGTGATTGTGTCTGAAATCAGTGATTCAACCAGCCGAATAGCCCGTTTCTCCGTTTAAAGTCTAATTAGAAAACTGTGCACAAATCAGAGAAGCTCTCTTTGCAAATGTGCAGACAGACAGTTTCAGTTTGAAGTTTTCCATTAACCCCTGACGGAGTAGCAGCTCCACAGCATGCAGACTCACCGAACTCATCCTCCATGGCCATGATGATCTCCACCTGGTCCAAACTGTCCAGACCGAGGTCTTTCATAAAGTGGGAGGACGTCTGCAGCTGTGGAGCAGAAAGTAACACGGACTGAAGTGATTCTGACACTTTTTTTCCCAGGTCGTTTCCAATTTTTAAAAAAAAAAATGTTTAGAAGAAATCATTAAGATTAAAGATTTCTATGGATTTATTAACATTCAGGAACAAAAACATTCCCACGTGTAACCTTTTAAGTAACAAACACGACACAAGCATCTTTAAACGCTGAAGCGAGCAGAAGGTCGGCTGGGCGTTTTCTTCGCTCTCACCTTCTCGGGGTTGATCTTGTCGTAGAGCTTGAGCACGTACATGACGCGGTCTTTGATGGTTTCTAGGGTGAGGGGAGGCAGGTCCCCATACTGTCGGCACAACACGCCCACTGAGGGGATCTGAGGAGGAAGAGGAGTCAGGAGCAGGGATGATGAGGAGGATGAAGGTCATGGAGGACAAAAAGGTGGTGACCAGAGAAAGGCACCAGCTCCTGAAATAGCTCAAAGCCATTTATGCTCAGTTCACATCTGTGGGTCAAAATGTAGCTCGAGAGTGAACGTTTAAACACAGAACTGTTTTGCTATTTATGCATTAATCTCCATCGGGACTCACAACAGTAACGTCTTATTCTTTTGGAGTACAAAGACAAGCGAGATGAGGTCCACCCAAACAAAGCTTAACAAATGACTTCAGCTCTTACATCACTTTATTTATTCACTTAAGCTTCTTAAACGGCAGAGTTACTAGAAAATTGCATTGAAAACAGGGGAAATGTAAACAAAAAAACGATTTCTAATTATTATAGTATTACAAAAAAGTGTATTTGTTTTATTTAAAAGGATTTTTACTCATTCATTTTTTACTTTTCTTTCCTTTTTCATGTTGCTAATTTTCAGGTAAACTTTTCTTCCCATGATTTTGAAAGAAATTTTCAGTGTTGAACAGTTAATAAAATCCTACCACGTCTGTCTTGGCATTTCCAAGACTATTGCAAGCTTAATTTAATACATTTTAAAACCAATTATGCACTTATCTTTAGATTTTTGAATAGAATAAGACTTTGCAAGGATCCACAGAAAACCTGTTAACATATCCAAGATAATAAAGTACATGACTTGCAACGTGACATCATCCTTACTGTGTACTGCGAGTTATTAAACTTAAACTCTCCAAACAGCAATAAACAACACAAAACACGATTCAGCTAGACAAGCACCGCGTTTATCTCCAAAGCATCGTTGCCTCTTGGCTCAGATGGAATAATATTTTGTAATTTTAAGAGGAGATTAAGTTTAAGTCAACAGTGAGGCTGCAGATCTCAGAAGAGAAAACAACATAAATGTGTCAGTGGACTTTGCTAACTAGCTAGCAAACGTTAGCTAACAAGCAAAACATGGCTGTTGAGTAACAGAAAATGTGACGATTTAAAGTTTGACGGACTCCGGGCAGATTATCACACACGCGCGCGTTTTAACTCTTTGTAAAATAAACATGTCGCGTGTTTTTGGGGGCTCTCGGCGGGACGTTTGATCCGGTCCCGTTTGAAAGGCGTCGGTAGGTCACAGCAGCGGCGCTAACGTTAGGCCACGACGGCTCAATGTTACCGGAGACTCACCGGGCTCTGCCCGAGCCACCGCGTCCTCCGGCTGGCTGCGGCGAAGGAGACGGGTCGGTGGAGAGCTGCTGCCGGGGCGGCAGCGGCTCTGACGGCCAGGTTAGCCGAGGACAGCCGCAGAGAGGGCCGGGCGAGCGTGCGGACACACTGCAGCAGGACACGAGCCGCCATAACGGAGAATGACTGCTGATTCCCAGCATGCACCGCGAGGAAAAAGAAGAAGGGGTCAAGGGCTTCGATGTACGCATGCGCACAACTCAAGATGTGATTTTAATTTATAATTTTTATTTTTTTTTAATGTTGTTTTACCAAACAGACGTCAGAAATAAGTATGTAATTATTAAAAAATGAATTCGATAAAATCTAAAATTCAAAAGTTTTGAGGAGCTTGGATCCAGCTCAGGGAAGAGCAATCAATAACGGAATTATATTTCGGAAGTAAAACGGACCCCTCAAAAAACAAACAAACAAAAACAACGATCAACTTGGTCAGAAATGTCCCTCAAATTGCGAGAAAATAGAGAAAAAATGACAACGAATGTTTTGTAAACTATTTGTTGTTGTTTTGTGTGTTTTTTTTATTTTATTGCATCTTTATTTTATGTATTTATTTATCTATTTTATGGGGGTGGGGGTATTTTTTAGAAACGTGTGTGTGTCTGGGGGGTATTTATTTATTTATTTATTTATTTATTTATTTATTTATTATCAATAATATCAATAATATTTATTTATTTCCTTATTTTCTTGTAGCTTTTTACTTATTCCAGCTAATTTTTGGGCCATTTTTGGTTAAGTCGCTCATCACCTTCGCTGAAGAAATCAAACCAATTTGCTAAAGTTTTAAAAGTTTAATTGTGAATTGTGATGTTAAAAAAAGGTCATTATTATTGAGTAGAAGCAGATTTTGGGGGTAGAAGCAGCTTTTCATTAAAGCCCTAGACGCCCTGCTAACCAAACTGCCTGAAGGAGCAGAATAAGTCAACATGTCATATACACATATATTTAATATATATATGTTAATTTTTATAGGAAACAACTCAAATATAACAAATACAAACAGACTTTTTGTTTTATTTTATTTCTTTGGCCAATAAAATCCATCGATGATTAGGCTCTCGGCTTATATAGTCTGAAAGTCCCCTCGCAGAGTCGGCAGAAGAAGAGACGCTGACAGCAGACAGCTAAACACATCATCATCACTCAATTATCCTCACTGTTTTAACCTTTTTATCATATTTTATATTTATTTCCAACCATGGAGTTGTCTGAAATATTGTACAACAAAGCGGAGTACATTGAAACGGTAATGTGTTTGTTTTTAAAGCCATTGTTAGCTAGCTAGTTAGCTTGCTATGTGGCTAACCGAAGCTAAACGGGGCGTTGGGCGTTGAAATCATTGCTCATTTTAGACAGATAATTAAGACAAAAACACGCTTTAATAACATTATTAATAATTTCTGTTGTATTTCAGGCGTCTGGCAACAAAGTGAGCAGACAGTCAGTGCTGTGTGGGAGTCAAAACATCGTTCTCAATGGCAAAGTAAGTATAAATCAAGACACACCTGGCGACACTCAAAAGGACATTTGTTCACGGACAAAAGCGAAGATGACTTTCTGGTTAATATTATTCTAATAATACGGAAAGTTTTACCAACACAAATTCAAATATGTGAAGGTGAAACCTAGGTTTAGCGTGTTTTATAACTTTCTTTCCTATGTGAAAGCACTTAATTGCATAAAACATAAAAATGCAATTAAATTGTTCACGTAATAGATGAATATTATTTCCAACAAAAGTCTTAGCCCTTTAAAAAAATATTCTTTATATTCTTAATACATATATATTTTTATAGATTTGATACTCCAACTTATTTGCTGGTTTGATTTTGTTTTGTTTTGTTTTGTTTTTTTGTTGTTTTGTTTTTTCTGTTTGTCCAATCCAAGATCTCAAAGCCAGTTTTTGTACATTACGTTTTTGAAATAAAAAATAAATAGATACATTTTAAAAAATCACCTGCCTGACAGAAAATTGTATATTTATTAGTGGTCGACAGATTATGGGCCTGGGCAATTATCAGGGCAGATTTTTGGCATTTTGCTGATTATCTGTATCAGCGTTTTAATAATCGCTGATAAAATAAATTTATTTAGAAATGTAAAGAAAGTGTCAGCATAGGAGGAACTGTTATGGTATTAGGTATTTTTATTTTTTCATTTTTTATTTAAACAACTTTATAAAAACGTTGCAGGGCACTTGCTCTATATGATGTTGAAAGACTCCGTTTTGATTTGCCAAAGGCATTTAAACAAAGTTTTGTGTTTGAGTTTGTTATATTTCAAATTGTAAATATTGACAGAAAGATTTCTAATTTTATTGTAAATGCATATTGGTTCCAAACATCGGTCGACCCCTAATTTCTATCAGTGTAATCTGTTAGGCTGTGATACAGCTTCAATTGTGTGTGTGTGTGTGTGTGTGTGTGTGTGTGTGTGTGTGTGCGTGCTTATTATTGTTTCATATTCAAGCCATACAGTTGTCTTCAGACAAAGATAAGAATACAATGTGATGAAAAAAGGACAACATGAGGGTATCAGAACAAACAGCAAAGATATTAATGAAAAAGTCATCTGCATCAGTGAATGTGGTGTTTTTATAATAAAACGGAGCTGTTCAGTCTCTTACATGCGTGTGTGTGTTGTGTCCGTCAGACTATTGTTATGAATGACTGCATCATCAGAGGAGACCTGGCTAATGTCAGGGTGGGCCGGCACTGTGTGGTGAAGAGCCGGAGCGTCATTCGACCACCTTTCAAAAAGTTCAGCAAAGGGTAAATAAGGCATCTTTCCTTTTGGCAAATTGTACCACTTTGATTTTTTTGTTTCAGTTGGTATCCAACACATCATTGTCTTTGCATCAGTAAACAACAGGCAGAATTACAGATTTATTTTGGACCCTTTATTTCTGGTTTCTTGATGCCTTTTAAAACAAACACCTGAACTTCATCTCTGTCTGCTTCCACCCTCCGTCTCTCCCTTCAGTGTGGCGTTTTTCCCGCTGCACATCGGAGACCACGTCTTCATCGAGGAGGACTGTGTGGTCAACGCAGCACAGATTGGCTCCTACGTCCACATTGGCAAGAACTGTGTCATAGTGAGTGGAATGATAACACACACACACACACACACACACACACACACACACAAACAGAAAAAAGAGACAAGATAACGGAGACAAAGCTCTGCCTTAGTGTGAGAGAGGACATAAACAGGAGCAGTGTGTCTTCTGGCCTCTGGTGAACAGTCACATGGTGGTCATGTTCAGATTATGCAGCAGCAAACTGCTGGCAGGCTGCTTTGAGCAGGCGCAGTTTTGGAAGAGCATATGCACAAAACACATAAATTCAATTTTTAAACTGGAGACAGACAAGTTTTGTTATTTTTATTATTGCTCTAATGTCTGTCTTCAGCAGAGGGTCCACAACCCCCCTAGGGGGTCCTCAGAGATACTGCAGGGGGGCTGCCAAATTGTTGTTTGATAATTTATCAGATAAACAAAGGAAATGCCTCAACT
This sequence comes from Plectropomus leopardus, assembly GCF_026936395.1. Classification (NCBI taxonomy): domain Eukaryota; kingdom Metazoa; phylum Chordata; class Actinopteri; order Perciformes; family Serranidae; genus Plectropomus; species Plectropomus leopardus. Next base: position 25,965,860 of record NC_142193.1, read on the forward strand.
TTTGTTTAACCTGGTAGCTGTCAGTAGATAGACCCTAAAATCTCAAAGTAAACACCCAAAATTTTTTTAATAAAGACGGTTTCCGACACTGAAAGTAGTTCACATCACCCTGATGTTTGTTTAGTTGTTTGTTTTTAAGTTCGGTTTTAATGAGTCATTAAATTATACAAAAGGGGAGGGGGTTCCACGATGATTGACAGCTGTGACAGCCAATCCGCTCACGATTGGTCAGACGCGGTTTTTGGCGGGAACCCTCCTCCTGCAGATATCGCTACTGCGCAGACGCCGGCTCTCAGTGACATCACCATCGCCAAATGGCAAAGCCCAAATCTCAGATATTTTAACCTCACTTAAGTTTAGCGGGGGTAAGCAAGAGCGTGACGTCCATCTTTATATACAGTTTATGTAATTTACTGAGTGACGTCTTCTGAGCTGCCGTGTTAACGAGGCGGCGAATGCAGAAGTACAGTAACAACCTCAAGAGCCAGCGAAACACGGCCAAATGATGTAAATGACATCATTTAGCGCGGTGGGAGGAGGGATATCGAGGCACTAGTTAGATGGAGGGAGATTGCACATTGGTGAAGTGTCCCTTTAAGACACACAGTCCCAGCAAATGTTTTTAAAGTTAAATAGACTGATAACAAAGCTGTAACTCGGAGAAGACTCCAACTCAGCCCAGTCGTCGTAATATCATAAGGATGTTTGTTGCTGTATTGCTCTGAACAGCCGTTTGAAACCTTTGTGTAATAAGCAGGATAAAGAAAACGCTTCAGGTGAAGCATTTGACTCAGCAGCAGATGTTTGTTAACTTGTTTGGTGTTTTGTTTGCAGGGTCGTCGCTGTGTGCTGAAGGACTGCTGCAAGATCTTAGACAACACCGTGCTCCCTCCTGAGACCGTGGTGCCGCCGTTTACCGTCTTCTCTGGATGTCCAGGTCAGCTGCACACAGACACACACCTGACGAGGGCTTTGTACAAAACTCAACACTTCCATGGCAACGGTTGAATTGCTTTGATACGACCGAGTATCAACAAATGCCTTCAGTACCTAAGGAGTGAATCTCAGTGTCAGGGAGCCAATAAATGTGCAGGATGCGAATTCCAAGCTCTAACAATCCTGGTGACTGGCTGTCGTAGACATGCAGTAAAAATACTACGTCATGTCCTGAGCTGGGGCTCACCTGTGTGTCAGCGTGTTGTTTTATGTTGTTGAGTCACACAGGTGTAAAAAATGTCTAAGATGAGATCAAAAGCGTGGCTCCATTTTATCAGGCTCAGTGCTAAAAAGCGCACAATGCGATATGAAAAACAGACGCCGGCAACACGACGAATTTGATGACTCGTGCGTGCAACTCATGCATGGAATAAATTCAAGGGCAGAAAATTTCTCTGCGTTCGACCGCAAGAAAAAAGGACCGCAGCCATCATCCTCTCAAGTCCGCCTAAAGTTACACAGCCTTCTTCAAAATCTCCACCACCGGATTCCCCCTCATCCCAGATCACTGAAGACGGCGCTGTGATGTCTGGAATTTTAGCAGGTAAAGTTTAGGAAATATGAAAACTCAGCCAACTTGTACATGATTGTTTGATGAAATTAAAATTGTTTTTATAAGTTTGGCAATTTTACCAGGGACCCGTGTAGCAGTAGATATTTTTACGTACTGATATTATGCTAACAGATCGCTTCAAGTTGTGGTAAATAGGTTTATTTTTGAAATTTTGTGAAACTGCATTGAGTGGTAAACTGTCATGATGCTGAAACATAAAACTAAAGACTTGAAACTGTTTTTTTTTTCATTATGAAACTGCTTTGAGTGTGTAAAAATGCCGAGGAGATGAAAGATAAATCGTATAAGATGTGTTGTACGACTATCTGATATCAGTGATAATATTGCATTAAATGAGATGTTTAATTCCAGTAGAATCATGCTGCAAATAAGATTATACCATAAGGCTGAGTGTCCATGCAGGGTTATTTTTATTATTTATTTATTTCTTTTTTGTGGCAGCACAAAGAAATCTCTGAGTTGCAGGATGCTGCATTTTTTCTTCTGCAGAAGCATACGGTTACATACTCTCTCCTCATTAAGACCTTTTTTTTTTAAATAAAGGAATAACAACTATGTGGACTCTCAGCCTGATGTTTTAATGTGATTTTCATTAACAAAAAAACTATCATTAAGAATACCTGTATCTAAGTCTACGTTCTGATACCGGTATCAGCATTTTTTGAGTGATACCCAGCATCACAGATGACCTCTCCACTTTACGTCTATCGTCTTTTCACCTGTGTTTGTTTCTCTCTAGGTTTATTTTCGGGTGAGCTCCCTGAATGCACGCAGGACCTGATGATCGATGTAACCAAGAGTTATTACCAGAAGTTCCTGCCTCTCAGCCAAATCTGAGTCCTGACCCAAAACCGTCAGCAGGATCCAAAACCCTTTCCGGGTCAGGATCCCTCATCAGAAATGGACTCTGAGAGCTCACCTCCTGTCCTTCACCTCCCACAGGCCCTGAGTTTCTTTGCCTAAGAACAAACATTTGGCCCATTTAAGAAGATTTATATGATTCTAGTTTTTGAGCACATCAGGAATAAAATCTGGTTTTGCTGCAGAAGGCAAGTTTGTGTGTTTGCAGCTCCAAATCTCAGTGAAAGTCTTCATTAAGATGCACACTGCACGCTCATGTTTTTGTCTGAGATGCCTTCAAGTGGCACAGAAAAAAAATCTGTAGGCTCTCAGTTTTAGATTTTTTTCTAATGAATGCTTTGATTTTCCAGTGAAGATATTTATGGAGGTCGATTGTTAGTATAATGTTGAGAAACTCGAGGACCTCGGTGTGGCTTATCACAATCTTTGCCGTCTGGCAGCAGCTGTAGGTGAAGATGAGGAGGTGGAGGAGCAGCGAGACGAAGGAGGTGAAGCTTGTAATATTCTGTATGACACCAATGGACCAAAACAACAGCAGCATCAGCGGCATCGATTGAGGATGTTGGCTGCACGCGTGCGTTATTCATGACCACGTTTCATGTGGGAAACACTCATAACACCAATCGTTGTTTTAGTCTTGTTTGTCATTTTATTTCTAATGTGGAAGAACTTGTTTGCTTTTTCTTTCAGCAGCTTGTGTAATTTGTCATGAGACGTATTTAATATTTTGGTGATTTTTGTTATTGCATTATGTTTTAAACAATCAACTGCAATGTTGATTTGAATATGAGTGTCCAAATATGCGTGTGCTTTGCCTTTGTCGTATTCAGCGAGCGTACAACAGCCAGAGCCGACATCTGAAATAATGCCGCAATTAAATAAATATAAATGCTTAAAAATCTGCCTCGTGCAAACTCTGCTCTGTCTTGTGCTCTAAAATACAAAACCATTTACCACTTAATCCTCTGCTTTTTCCTCCAGTAACTGCAAAGGGTTGTTTTCGCCTGACATATCAGCTGCAGAGCATTTATTTCAGATTATATTGGAAGTTATTTTTGGTGATATGAAGGCAGCTGATCATTTCTCATGAACTGAACTGTAAGGTGCTTTTGGGGCAGTGTTTGTCAGGAAGGAGCATGCACATGTGGATGTACATGTACCCGTTTCTGTTGCCGGTTTCATGCTACGCCGCTGTTATTCAGTTGGTGTTGGTAATAATATGCCAACAAATGCAGGCAGGTCTAAGACTGTAAGCAAGTAAACATGGATGTAAATAATGCAGTATTTACAACATTAAAAGAATCTGCTTTACAGAGTTTTCATGAGGAAGGAAATGAATTCAACACGGTAGAAAAAACAAAAACCACTTTTGTGTGTGTACAAACAGCACGGCCTATTTCAGATTATGGATTATGGACATCGATAATGCTGCACTACAGTATCAGCTCTGAGTAACAAACTTTGCAGGCTTCTGAATTTCCTCATCTCACACTCAGACATAAAGAAAAAATGTTTTTCAAGTGTTGTCCTCTGGCACCACCCTGTGGTTTGAAGCAGGACTAAGAGAATTGTCCCGGAAATGAAGCTGTAACCACAAATCCAGAAATCACAGCTCTGAAAGGTCTGAAAAAATGTCCCAGATGGGGGTCGACTGATTGTTTTTTTGGGGCAGATGCCAATAATGAATCATGATAATGAGACCGATAACTGATATTTGGAACCAGTATACATTTCCAAAAAAATTCAAATCTTTCTGTCAATATTTAGAATTTGGAATATAACAACACAAAACTTAGTTTAAATGCAAATTTTTAATCAAAACCGAAGTATTCCCAGCAATTTTTTTTATGAAATAAAGTGTAAATGTATATAAAAAATGAATTATAAAAATATCTCCCTGAGATTTTACAAAGTAAACTTTTCTTTCTTCTTTCTTTGCACTTTTTAATTACTTGATTTCATTGGCAATCGTTAAAATAGAATCGACATGATCGGCAAAATGCCAATTATTGGCCCCAATAATTGTCCAGGCTGATAATCTGTCGCCCCCTAACCCCAGACCTGCTTCAGTGACGGTCCCACAATATTTCATGCATACATGACTCTGGTATTTTCTTTTCACCCATCTGTAAATGTCGCTAAATCAATGATGTGTGCAGTGAAAGCCAAATTTCTGTTATCAAACATTAAAGGCCCCTCTAACTACCAGAAATCAGTTTGTCTTTATTGCTTTTGTGTCGTCCCTTGTGAAATGTGTTTATTTTCAACCTCCAGACTTCCTCTTCAATACAAAGGCAAATTATTTTTATTTGCATACTGTTTCAATTTTTTTTGTAACAAGTCAACAAAATGCAATCAGATCTAAAGGGGAAGCTGTGGTGCAAGTTCTAGAGTTTACAATATCTGCAATGAGGAATATAGAGGAAAAACTTAAGCTTTCCGATGTTGCCTGACAATGTTTGCTTTGTTGTGCAATTACTGTCAGCTTGTAACTGTGTCTTTTCCAAAAGTTCAAGAACTGCTACAGCATTACCAGATGTATGATAATTGTTGTATTCATACCATAATTTTGCTGTACTTTGTACAACGTACCATCAATAATGCCAAAAAGTGCCTTAATGTATGATAATTTAGCCGTTGGCGGGCTGTACGTTGAGTATCACTAGTGCATAAAAAGGCTCAACATTGAGTTTGTTTATCAAAAGCTGTGGATAAAAACATGAATCAGTTCACCATACATACCTAACGAATATCTCATATAACCCACCAACATTTCTAACTGCCCCCCTTTGCAAAGCGGTCTAGAAGAGGGCCTGCTTGCAACCACGGCTGTCAATCTGGAGCTTTAACTTTGTCACCAATATGCTGTTTGAAGTCTAGGTGTTTTGAATTCGCCAGTAATCTCAATTTTGGGCTTAACTGTTTTCATGCAGAATCTGAACAGCGTCCAGTCGTGCTGTCTTGTGATGTAATTTTCTTATAGTAGGTTTTTACAACAGTCGTCAGTGATGGACTCCTGTCATGCATCACAGCCATGCCGACGGGCTTTATAATACAATACGAGTAGATTTATAGCTGTGTCAAATGAAACGTGTTTTGTAGAGTTATACATTTACGCTTATTTGTTCTTGTGGTTATGACTTAAGGCAAGTGGGATTTAAATATTTTCAAAACTTTTTGATGCCAATTGAAATTTAAGACTAATTTTACAATAAACAAAAGTGAACAAACTAAATAACACAAATTTCTTAAGGTTAGGGAGAATTTTGCCCAAATATTTGTTGTGTAAAACATGACTTTTTGGTGATGTTAATGCGAGAGGCTTTTTTTTTTCTTTCTAAAAGCGTAAAAAGAATTTACAGTGCAATGTAAACAAAAAAAGATTGATATTAATACTACTTTGCATGTCTTAGCATTTTTAAGATTTTTGAAGGATATTTAGTACCAATTAAGGCCTTATTTTTGGACTGATGGATATAATGCCTTTTAAGACTCTTAAGGACATGCGGGATCCCTGCTTGTGTAGAAAAAAATGACCTTAAAATATGATCATTTTAAGCTTCTTGTGCCAAAGTTGAACATTTCTTATCTGGCGACACAGAGCTGCAAGTTCATAGATAAAAAACATGCGTACAACATTTTAATAGAGAACCCTTATGAACTAAATATTAAGCAAATCTAAGCAACCGAATAAAACAAAACTTGCTTTATTTTAATGAAACATAGTCCATCCAATTGCAACTCAATGGTTTTATTTCCTTTTACAATGTGAACCACATATATCATACCAACAATTAAATGTTAAGTATATAGATTAGCCATTTATTACTTTTTAAACAAATAAGTATCAAGAAACAGCTGATAATAGTGTTGGCTCCAGAGACACGTGGCATGAGTCAGCCTTTTGAAACAATGTGGATGAAGGCCGGCGACTGGCTCAGAGGAAGAAAAGAGAAACACAAAGTGCTCCCTCTATTATAACCAGGCTAATCAATGGGGGTCAACGCTGCAGGTTGAACAGTGGGGTTAGAAAGACGGTACAATCCCGCTCGCAGCTCTTCAGTCGAGCCTCTGGAGAGGATAGTCTGAAAGTTCATTTGTTTTCTCCGTCAGCAGACGCTTCACATCTTGCCTTAAACTGACATGTTGTCGTGCAAAAGAAAACACTGTGAGGTTTTAACAGCTAATTCGTAACAACAAGCGCCATTTGGTTTTAGTCAAGAATGCTACGGATGCCAACGCGGAGTGTCAGACACGAAACAATGAGTAAAGTGTCTGCAGACAGAAAAACAACTCAAATATCGGAAGTGCATTCTTCTAAATTTAATGAAGAACGTGTGGACAGGCTGTCAGCTCAGATTCACTCCATCTCCAAAAACATAATCTGCCATGAAAAGTGTCCCACGGTCTAAAACTGTCTGATGGACTTTGAGGCTACATCCACACTAACGCTTTTTCATTTTACAGCGGCGTTTTAAATGAATCGTTCTCTCCACACACAAGTGTTTTAGCACCATTTCAGAAATCATCTCCGTCCATCCTCACACACCTGCAAACTATATCACATTACCATTTTTTAACACTGGGCCTGCACGTTGCTGTAAACGGGAAGCAGATTGTCTACTCTACGGTTGGTTGCTTAGTCGCAGAAAATACTACGGGGATGGCAAAAAGTAACACGGGAGATTCCGGAAGGCGATCAAGGTGGCGTTAAACAGACTGGGAGTCAATGGCAAGCAAATTTGCCAACATATTAGGGCGGCGCCAGTACTGGTAGCATTGCTAATGGAGTCATGGGGATGGGAAACGAGTACCGACACAGAAAAGATGAAATCACAAAAGCTGTGTAGGTGTAGCAATGATGTTTTGGCTTTGACTGATAAGACCCAAACAGGAAGCAAGCGACGGTATCTGCGTCATCATCTCAAACATCTTCATTTCTGCCTGTCTGGACTTTAAGAATAATGTATAGCTGCAGTCACAATTTGCTGTAAGTGTACACGCCACGTCACCACGACCTGCGTCCACCCCCCGTATAAGACTAACCAATAGCTCGACGTTTATTTGAACCCTATAAAGCCAATTTGCGATGGACAAATGATTATTATAATCCATTTTATAATTTTGGAGATGTAATTCATCTTGTAAATAATGAGATGTAATCCTTACCATTACCCTAATCCTAACCTTAACAGCGTCTCTTTTAACCTAATATTTCATGGCTACTTAAGTGCTAAATTGGCATTTTCGTCAAGGCCTCTGCTTCTAGATCAAGAGGCGAAAGGGGGCTGATAGTAGACTCTCGTGTACGTAGGTGGGCCAGACATGTAGCAGGTGGGCGAGTCACATAGCATCTCCTTAGGTCTAACTCGACCTAGCTGTAATGCTTTAACTTGACACGTTGTGATTATTTAGATCCAATCATGCCGCGAACATGGGTGTCTGCATCACTATTTTTAAAAGGCTCAGTTTACAGACTAAAATGGGGTCAGACGCATTGTCAAAACGTCAACGTTTTAGGGTTCCAAGATGTCAAAGTAGTGTGGACTTTCGGTGTAAATGTAGCAACAGTTATGCGTCTTAAAATGAAAAACATATTAGTGTGGATGCAGCCTAAATGTGACTTTAAAGGGCGAAGTTCCTATTCCAAAAACATTGATCCTTCCTATGTTATTCACTAGACCTGCGCTAAGTGAAGCTACCAGAAACTGACAAGACTTTGTTTGCTTTTTAATACAGTTTTAAACCAAGACCAGCAATAAAACCTTGTCATCAATTACTTGTTTACTTTCCGTCACAGTCATCAAAGGCTCTCTGTGGAAATCAAATCTCACATTTCTAATCTGACATTACATTTTTAATCAGTCTAATTCAGTGGTTTCACTTGTTTGCGAGAACAAACTCCTAAACGCAGAGCTTTTTTGTTTTTTTTTTGACAGAAGCAACAAAACTTATCCTGGTTCTTTTCTCTCAACGACAAGCCAGCGAATCATGTATGAATATAAAAGCCAACCTATAACGCAAAAATGAAATCTGTGACCAAAATGTAACAGAAGTTAAAAACTGGCATGCTTTATACAACTAAAGAAAACCCCACCTTTCAGGTCATAAAGGTGAAGGGGAGTGAACAGGTCAACAAAAAAGAGGAAAAAGAGAAGGAAACACTGACATCTCACAAGTCAGCTCCCACGGGCATTAAAAGGTTAAACTTTACCATGATTATGGCAGGGCATCTCTGGAAATATTCATAATTATTCTGATAACTAGAAAACTCAATATTGTTAAATAATTTGCATTTTGTTAGCTTTCTATGCTAAATGAAAGCATACAACAATTTTCTTTTTTTTTACAATTGAACTCCAATAATCTTTCATTAAGACTCTAAGTTCAGCACCAGTTTATATTACTTTACAAACTGCTAAATAAACCCAAATTTCTGACTCATGTGATATCAGTGTCTCCTCTCCCTCAGAGGGATGGGAGGCAACAACCATTTCAAGAACGAAACAAGCCCCGAGTTGCATCATCCTGTACCAAGTTAAATCAAACTCATCCACGTCTTATTAGTGCACACACCCCTTATACAAAAAGCAGACCGTGTCCCGACACCGAGTCCGATGCTCAAATAATCCTTGTGTGCACTCGTTGGTGTGTACTCGTTGAGTCTTAAGAAACGCTGCCTTTGTAAACATTTCTGTGATTTTTTCTTTCATTACAGATAATCTTCCGATAACTAATTTTTCAGATGGGGAAGGACTCTTTGAATACACACAGAGCCCACGCGCAGGAACACAACTTGATTGAACACTTTTGAAAAGTTGTTGGAACCAGAAGTGTGCGTGACGGCTCCTATTTCAAACAATTTTTTTTCCAAGCACCAACCGGTAAATAATGCGTAAGGGCTTGACAAGGCTACAACTGGGATACAATGGAAGAGCCGATTTGTTTGCATGAGTTAGAGGTGAAAACTAAGTGCAAAAATCCTTATTGCAACTCATCAGAATAATCACACAATCACATAAAACAGCAGCTGCTTTTGTAATAAGACTAGGGTAAAAGGGGGGAGAGGGCGTCGCAGTCAGCAAACAGGCTGACAAGCTGTATACACAAAGAAAAAAAATATTTCCTTTCCATTATCCTCAACAACAAAAAAACAAAGTGAAGAAAAGAACGCAAAATTAACTTGGCTATCACTGCTGCAAACAGTGGCGACAAACCTAGAATTTAACACTGGTGGTTGAACTTAAAAACAGAGAAAAGGGCATCTGGCTGAACTAAATCGAGCCACTGTTGAAGCTTTAGCAGAGAATAAAGTTACGTGCCTGGTAGCCAGAGAGATGTAACTGGTTACAAGCGGCAGATGAAGCGTGATGATTTAGCTCCACCACTGACAGGCAACTGAGAGCTGCGATGATGAAGTAACAGAAAGAACAGGTGTGTTGTTTGACGCAGAGGTGAGTCTCTGTCGGGTCCGACATTTGGCGAGCAACTTGATTCGCTGAGTGAGACGATTTGATCATGGCCCTCACTTCCTTATTAAGGTGGTGGGTGAGGATGAGTGAGGTTAAGGGAGGGAAGGGCACAAATGTGTCAAGGATCAAGTGGCTTTTTACTTGTCAAGCAGCACACGGTGCGTTTTCACCCCTCTGAGGACTGTCTGCATCCCAGAATGAGTCCCTTCGTTGTCTCCTTTCCGGGGCAGCTGTGTCTGAGGAGTGTGTGATGTCGTCCAGACCTCCCAGTCACACACGTACTCATCAGGCTTTCTGATTGCAGATCAGTGATTTGTAGTAAGAGTGAGAAAAGGAGACAAGGAAAAGAATTCATTCAGCTTCTGAATGGACCCATCTGAGACCATCAGCCCAGGTTGTTTTGCACAGCCAGGCGTCCAAATGTCCATCTGTCCCTCATAAGCCCGTACATCCCCCCTTCTCCTAGCCTTGGCGTCGAAGGCTTTTCCCCCACCCCCCCTCACACACACATAGGCAGGCAGCAGATCAGATCATCCTGTTGCGTTTGTGCGTCGGGGAGTCCGTGATGACGTCACTACACTGGGTGGAGTTTCGTTTCCTGGTTCCTCCCCCTCCGGCAGAGGCAGAGCCTGTAGAGTCCAGATGCAGTGCCATCTCTTCTGAGATGAAAGTGTTCAGGTCGACGTCTTGGAGCCCGTTGCGCCTGCTGCGGCACATCGGCCCCGAGCCGGAAGAACCTCCTACAGCGGCGCCACCTCCATTACTGCTGCTCCCACTCACGTGTGTGGGAGACCCTGGAGCACCGGAGCGAACACTGATACTCGCCATGGCTCCACTCAGACCTGTGGAAGGAGGAGAGAGGAGCAACAGAAAAAAGGCATTAGTGGGTGGAGAAATGGGACGCATAAACGAGCGACTGCATGAAGATCTTTATAACATCAGATGTAAAAAAGGATCTGAAAAACCTGCTGCAATTCAACAGGAAGGAACCATTCATCTCCACTACTCACTGACTTAGCTACAAGGCAAGCTACCTGTGGTGCTGCATTTTTGAATGAAAGCTACAACAGTGCAACAGTGACGAACAACTAGGTTGCTCCCTAAAAGTTGGAGACTTGAATCATCAGTCGTAGACCCCTTAGTAGACCGAGACTGCTTCAAGTCAAGCTGTCGTGATTATTTCTGTGCACTGTACTTTTGGGGACATTTTGGTCCCCAGATTTTGCCGTAGAGTGAGTGCTTTTGGCTTTCATGCTACTCTTTGCGGTTGCGGACATGCTGCAGTGCCACATAGGGAGAGAGACCGCACCATAAAGTGAAGGAGTGGTGAATTTACGGCTCACAGCAAGTTAATACCAAACAGTCTCTGGATTTTGATGACATCTAGCATAGGGAAGAAATGTTGTTGCACATTTGCGACCCGTCGTTAGTGCCATTGACTTGTTTACTGTGAGTGAATGCTGCTGTCAACCTGAACATACACCTAAGTCTGTTCAAACTGTCAAACTTTACATGGAAAACAAAACCAATCATTAAATATATTGAAAAGCCAAATCTGGTTAGATTCTGAGTTGGGTACAGCCCTAAGAACAACCAAGGAGAATGTTTTCTACCCCAAATGACTGTCAAATCAAAGTGGCATCGAAAAAAAAGTTTTGCATCACTTTACCGTGTAATCAAATCTTAAATATTCATATCAGACTTAATCCAAACATGTAAAGGGCATGTCACCTTTTCCTCTGGGTAAGATAACCATTTAAAAGGTGTAACTGGGTAAGACATTCCCTTGTGATGGGTAGGGCAGAAAATTAATAACTTTGACAAGACTTCATTTGTCAAAGTCATTCATTGAGGCTGTTATTTCAGTGTCTGTTTCTGTCTCCATTTTAGATTTCAGAGAAAAACACAAGTGAGGTTAAAGCTTCTTCAGAATGACATTTTTAGAAAGACAAAACAGCATTTAAAAAAAGCCATTTCAAAAACACACGGGTCATCGCTTAGTGTCAAAACTTTAGACGTTTTTTAACTCATTGTAACATAAGTTGTAACTTAACAAGAGAGGTGACAGATGTAGTTTAAAACAACCATGAGGGGAAAACAATCAAAAAAACTTTCTATTGCCTAACTAAGAATGAGACGGTCAAGTACGCACTGGACGCGGCTTTCTCATTTTTAAATCAACACAACTTGTTTAGTGCTACATTTTTTATAGAAGTATTTTACAAAATAAGTGAAGACTCAGTTGTTGGCAGGTGACAGAAATGTGTTTTGTTCATGTGATTCTACAAGATTTTGTCTGACCCAACACACAAAAACAGTGGTTGTGAAATGCAAAAGGTATCCAATAACCGTGAAAGGAGACACACTGAAACCTCCTGACACAGACTGAACTAGTGTTTCTGTAACCTAAACCGCCAAATGCCTAACATCATCCACCCTGACTTCAGCTACCGTTTAAAATGTGATAAGGTTCAGATATTTTCTCTATATTCATTTGCACTGACAGCACACCAGAAATACCAACAGACTGTAATGTAACTGAACTACAAACAGAAACTGTGGCGTCTGCATATTTAAAAACCTGCCACTACTTTCTTTAGTCAGATGTTTCCCGTCACAAGCACGCGCGCGCGCATACACTCTCACTCTCACTCTCACACACACACGCGCACACACACACGCGCGCACACACACGCGCACACACACACGCGCACACACACACACACACACACACACACACACACACACACACACACACACACACACACACACACGAGGGGCTAAGAACGTGAGGCCCTCTTTCACCATTGGCCAATACATACACACCCGTGCATAACATACCCTTATCTCTGAGCCATATGTGGCAGTGTACGATTACTGAAGGACAAGCATGTGCTCTCTCTCTCTCTCACACACACACACACACTCTCTCTCTCTCTAACATAAAAACATACAGCACTTCAGCGTTTAACAATTATTTGCTCTACGTCATGTGACGACCTTTTTCAGTATATGAACCAGCTGATGTTTAACCCTTTGAAACCTGTGCAAATTAGTTTGATTTCCTGTAAAAACATGGGGAGAAGGCAACGAGCACGCCATAACCCCCAAAAAAGCAAGAATTTCAATAATTACCTGAAAATAAGCTAATAACAGTAATAAAATATGAGAGGTAAAAAAACCCCAAACAAAATACACCAAAAGTGCTTTCATATTTTGACAACAATATTTATGTATTTTTCCTGTGACACAGTTTAAATTAATAATCATAAATTATTGTGATAATTATGAATATAGGTTTCTTGACATTTTTCCTAGTCTTTCTTTTCCCTTTCCCCCTTAAAATTATATATCTTAAAATTCGGTCTTTGTCTTGTCACCTTTACGTAATTTCTTTCAATTTGTGGTACATTTCTTGCCCAGTTGACCATTGCATTTTTCATCCATGATTTCTAAAAAAAAAATCGAAGTCATTTGCTCAGGTTTCAACGGGTTAAAGAAATTCATATAAAAAACTTTCTCTCACAATCACTCTATAATACTTAACCAAACCTTAAATCTACTGAATCTGTGGAAAAAATATCCCTCACTTTTAAGTGTGAGCACACCCACACACAAAAACAGATATGTACCATTATTGGCCGTCTACACTGGCTTTTAAAAAACAGCAGTACCCCTGATTTTCTATCCAACCTCGTAGCTGCCCTTTTAGTTGTAAATCATGTATCTGATTTGGTGGCTACAATCACCACTGCCGTGTAGCTTTGTGTTTGCACTTTATTCACCATGCAGTGCTATGGCCTCCCTGAAGGGCTGGAGGTCTGCTTCCACAGATGAGCCAGTCTCTGCTGGTGAATTAGCCCGGCTGGGGGCCACCATGGCCAGCCGGGGATTAGCCCTGCTACTCCTGTGTGGTGGTGCTTTGCCGCACAGAAAGCTGATAAGATCCTCCCTTCGGATGGTTCTTCGGCGCTTTTTCACCCAGGCCAACATGTCCTGCAATCCAATAAAATAGTGATCCATCACTTAGGCAAGGTTTAATTAAATTAACAAAGGCTAATGCACTTTCTCCCCTTCAGCACCTCTGTTGTGTAAACCTAATTTAGTCTGTAAGCACAGATGTGATTAACAAATATGGCAGGGAGGCTATAATATTACAATTTGTCCAGTTACAAGTGAATAGAGGCGCCTTAAAAAAGGTAACAGAGAAACAAGACCCACCTTATTACGGCGTTGGTGTCCTATCTGGATGCCCCGATCAAAGCTTCTCTGAAAGGCCTCAGCACTCTCTGTGATCGTGAATAACATAATAAATTTATTTCAGAGTCAAGCAAATACGTACAGGAACTGCAACAGTGACAGACTTTTGGTCAAAGTCCAGAAACCATAGAGAAATCTAAGTATAGTAAACTATTTAATAATAATAAACTTTATTTTTACAATATAATTATACAATATAACAGTTGTTTTTGTACTTTGTTCCATCTATCTTTGTACGTGTAGGCTCATCTGACAAGTGGTAAACATCATTATCATAAGTATCATAGGTTAATGTCAATACTGACAGCTTTTAATTAAACTGCACATTACTTCCAGAGGGTGTCAACTACTCACTCTGGAAATCCTCTGCTCAGTTTTTTTGGGAGACATACTACCAGATTAGGAGTCATGTCCAGTACAATCTCATTCTTACCACAATGTACCACCTCTGTTTACTGGTGGATTCCTGACATTGTAATAGACAAGTTTTAAAACAGTGTTTCCCTTTAAACCTGTGTCTTTCACTGACACACAAAAACCTACAAGCCCTGAAAGGAAAGATCAATATGTAGCTGATAACGATGTTTACCACTAAACACATGTCTACAGTTACAAGTACAATGATAGAAGAAGCAAAGCACAAAAACAACCGTGGGTGTAGAAGTTGTATAAGGATGCAGAGAAAACTGATGTGGTAAAATACCTTTGTAGAGGTTGGTCACAGCTGTTGCAGAGTTCTGAAATGGCACCCACAATGACAGGCCCTGCTGATGGCATACTCTGTCTGTGGGGGGAAAGGGGAAATATGTTTGATTTTCCATACATAACATGCTGCCATCATTGATTAATGTGACCAAAAAATGACAACACAACATCTGAGAGGTACAACAGCTTGGTAGTTACAGGGCTGTAGAAGTGAAGATCATTTTCATTCGCCATTTTGTCTTACATCTACAATTGCAGGGACAGGGTTTGGCATAAAAATAACTGTCAGCCAGCGCTAGATGGCCAGCTTGGCAGCGGCTTGTTTAGCAAGAAAAGCACCGACAACTTAATGCCCTCTCAGCAGTAAAGTTGCAGCGCCGTGTCAAACATGCATGTCAAACACGGACACACTTAGCGAGCAGGGCTCTGTCAACATGGACAGTAATGTTTTATGTCTGGGAGCACCACAGTCGGAGCATATTGTGGACAAACCAATATTTCCACAGCGAACCTCGCCATTTTGTGATTATAACGCTAGCTTAAACTTGCTGAACAAACTGCTCACTCAGCAGCAAAACGGGCGTATACAAAACACATTTCCGTGGTTTTAACGTTATATCTTTGTGTCACATTTCAACGGCACCCGGTATAACTGGTGGTAACACTGACAGCATACAACAGACTGTCATCTGGGAATGTCGCGTAGCTACGGTTGTTGTTACCATCGCCATTTTGTAACTAGCCTAGCTAACGTTACGTTAGCTATCCGCTGCTGTCTAACTTGCTGTCAACAAGCCGCCCAAGGTACTCATATTCAACTTAAGATACTTAAATTATGCCAGTAAAACAGATATGGCTGTTCAACAATCGAACCAAGTGTATAACACCGTAACTGAGATCATAACTATTTTTTTCACTGGCTAACACTGCTAGCTAAATTTAGCATTGCAAAATCAGCTGTAAACGTTTACCACGACGCTGAAGTTAGCTTCCGATTCAGCAGTTTAGGGAAAAGTAACTTGCATTATTTTGCGACCGATCATTTTAGGGTTTTTTGCACGTCTTACTGATGGGAAAGCATGTTAAACATTTAAGGTAAGGCCCCGACACTGTCTGAAACCCACTTACACATCTGTAAAACCTTTATTCTGTTTGTTAAAATACAAAAGAAAAGGAAGATTTCACTGTTTACATCACCACATTAGACCAGGTCTCCGTTAAAAACCACCATATTCAGACAGGTCAAATCTGGACTAAATAATCCAAGAGAAACTAAATAATATTTAAAACACAATTCCAGATTTGTGACACCTATATTCTGTTTGTGAAAAAGTAAAAAGGGGAGATTTCACTGAGTTTTTAAAATTGGACCAGGTCCAGATCAAAAATCAATGTACTTAGATGAGTGAAGTTTGTACTAGATTATCACAGAGGCTAAACAATATCTAAAACCCTGGTCCAAATTTGTGAATTATTTATTATTTTTTATCTGGACCTGGTCTAATGTGGTCAACATGTGAAAAGGGCAGTGAAATCTACAGGGGTTTTTTGTATTTTCACTAATAGAATAACAGTTTCACAAATCTGAAACTGTATTTTTAATAAAAATTTGGCCTCTCTGGTATAATCTAGTACAGATTTGATCCGTCTAGGAATAATCATTTTTGATCTGAACATGGTCTAATGTCATCTACTTTTGAAAATCAGTAAAATCTTCCATTTTTGCATCTTCAAACATAGAATACAGGTTTCACAAATCTGAAACTGTGTTTTAAATATTATTTGACCTCTGTGGGGTAATGTAGTCCAGATTTGCCAAGTCTAGGTGTAGTGGTTTTGGATCTGGACCTGGTCTAATGTTGTCAACATGTGGGGAAAAAAAGCAGTGAAATCTACATTTTTTACGTTTTCACAAAAACAACATAGGTTTAAAAATTCTGAAATTGTGTTTTAAATAAAATCTAACCTCTGTAGGGTAATATAGTCCATATTTAAGTCTGGACTATATTAGTCTAAGTCTATAAATAATATTTTTCGATTTGACCTGGTCTAATGTTGTCTACTTTTTGAAAAAACATTGATATCTTCCTTTTTTGCATGTTTACATATAGAATAAAGGGACTGCAAATGTGAAAGTCGATTTTAGACAGCGTCGGGGCTTTACCTTAAGTGTTTAACATATGCTTTTACAACAGGAATAAATTAATGTAAATTACTTTTCCCTTAACGCTCCACTTCACTGCTGAATCGGAAGCTACGAATCGGAAGCTGACTTCAGCGTCGTAACGTTACCCAGTACTGGTCAGTGAGTTTGCTAACGAGCTAGTTGGCCTTTTACCGACCGTGACGCTACCGTTAGTCCACAGTTACGCTCAGTAAGCAGCTGGGGGGGACTAACCAACAAGCCTAAGGCACACTGGTTAGTATAGTTAGACGAACAATCAAGAAGAAAACGCTGGTGTGAACCTTTGTATAACTGTGCCACAGCGGTGGCGGAGTTCTGGAAAAGATGCCACAGTTTCTCCTGGTCGTTGTCGGCCTCCTCCTCGCTCGGCTCCCTCTGCTCCGCTTCGGCCAAACACTGCCGCTCCCATTTTGAGAACCAGTGCTCGGGTCCGTGTTCCTGTATCTCCGAGTCTCCGTCTTCCTTCTTCTCCTCCATTTAATGCACCAAAAACTCGAGTAAAATGCGCCTTTAATGTGTTAATATGTCAGTATCCGGACACTGTATGAAGAATTATGTGAGTAAATTAATAAATACTATTCGTTTTTTTTTAATATTTCGCACTACAGTATAACGCTGGTCGCTGTCACCCCAGCCATCTGTGAAGATAAGCCTGGCTATCTATTTTTCCTGGTAGCCGACGTCAAAATATATACAATGCAGACTACCCTGTTATGCGCTTTGTCCCGCCCAGTATACCAAATGTCAGCTGTGATTGGCCACATGAGCACTGCAGGGTGGGCTCAAGGGCTATGCTCAGAATTTTATTGGTTTTCGGCCACGTCCGTCAAAGCACTGACACAAAAGAACCACAGTAAAAACTCCCCATTACTAAAGCTTGCGAGAGAGTGCAAGTTTTATCTTGAAAAATACTGTAAGAATGATATGATATGATATGATATGATATGATATGATATGATATGATATGATATGATATGATATGATATGATATGATATGATATATAAATAATTTTATCATATCATATAATTCTCTATGAGCTTATTCCTCACCCCCCCTCTAAATATTACTATTACTACTAATAATAATAATAAAACAGAAAGAATGATAAATAGATGAAATAATAATATATAAAACATAAAAAACAACACTATAATATAACATATATTATATTGTATTATATTATAGATTTTGTTTATAATTATTTTATCTGTTTATTATACTTTCTTTCTTTCTGTATTTTAATTTTATTATTATAATTACATTTTTTTAAATATGCTTATGGATGGAACTGACTTTATTTTGCTTAATTCACATTTGTGATTTCATGTGACAATAAATTAAATATGTTTTGAAAAGTGTCTTATATTATATAGTATGAAATATTATGACATTATCAAGGACACAGAGAGAGGTCCATAGTGTTTTAGATTTTTTTTATTTTTAAACAGTGAAAGTCTGTACAAAAATACAAAAAATGAAATAAATACAATAAAAACAAGGAATAGATAACAATATATTAGATATAAATAAACTTTATCATAAATATAATCTTTTATTAGCTTATTCATTAATCCCCTCTTGTTAATTGAAAGCCTTCAGGCATAAAAAATAACTGTGTCAATGATATATAATATCTTTTGACAACACAGAGCCAGCCTCTAATATTAAGTGACACACAGTCTTAGTATTCATACATGCAAAATAAAATTAGGCTAAAATTAAAACTAAAAAAAACTAAAAATGAAAAAACAGATCAACAAAAAATTATAGGAGTCTGTCATGAAAAGCCCACATGTGGCTGTGTCTAAGGCTGAGTCCAGGTGTAATACTGTTGTTATGCACTGAGTGGTGCCATTTACTTAAGTCTGAGGGCTTGTCTTATTGTCTGGTGTCAGCACTGCAGATATGGACCAACTAGGTGATAGTAACATAATAAACACTGCCTTGAGAGTAACTGGTAATGGTATTTGGTATTATTTTTTTCTGGTGAGTTTTATCAGTGAGTAAAATGACTTTTTCATTCATATTGGGGGTTTTTTCACACTGTGTTTAATTTGTTGTGTACTTGACTGATATTGGCATAGACTAATTTAAAAAAAAATCTGCATTCATTTAATTTGAAGAATCATGACCCTACAATAAAATGCAGATCACTTTATTGCTCCTGTCTCCTGTTAATAGAAACAATGTGTTTTATGGTGTTCTACCAAGGCATAATTGCTCATATGTTTTGCATACAAAATTTAAATTTGCAGGAATAACTACAGCTGCTCAGAAAAAAAAAGTATTTTTTGTGTTCACTGGAAAAAAAGTATGAGGTATTATAAATTGAATCACTTGAGTAAACATATTTTCTGACACTTATGTTCAAAAGATTGGAATCTCCTGCCCCAAAACTTTGACTCTGTAAAATCAAATGGCTGAGAAGACTACTCTGTTTATATTTGAGAGGTACTTTAGTGTTGTAGAAAGTCCTCTTTCAATAGGCGTTATTTTATGTGGAAAAAAAAAAAAAAAAAGTAATGTTGTGTACATGGAGAACAAAATACTGTACAATGGCTCTACCAGACAGACAAAAAAAGGAATAAAGAGACAAAGATATCTCTGAACAGTTATATAAGAGGTGAAAAAATCACCGGTCATTGGTAAAGAAATTGGAAGCTGGAATCAAAATGTGTCCAGATTAAAAAAAGAACAGGTTCCTGTTTCAGTGCCAAGTGCACAATAATGCCAAAAACAAGCTGGAGTTGACTATAGTCTGTTTCTTCAGTCAAACTATTTTTCAAACTTCACAGTAAATAAAATGTAAGGTTAAAACTGGATCTG
Source organism: Plectropomus leopardus (assembly GCF_026936395.1). Taxonomy (NCBI): domain Eukaryota; kingdom Metazoa; phylum Chordata; class Actinopteri; order Perciformes; family Serranidae; genus Plectropomus; species Plectropomus leopardus. Next base: position 25,985,740 of record NC_142193.1, read on the forward strand.
GGAATATCAGGTGAACATGGAAACTTGCAAATCACAGTTAAAACCTTTCAATCTAACCACTGTGCAGACACTGCAGAGGGCAGAAAACCAGCTTCTCAAATGATTTGACCCCAACTGCACCGCTGTGGTTCTCAGGTTACTATCACTTTTCTGAACTGGAGGACGAATTCAAAATCAAAGGGTTGTAGGTTAGAAAAAATAATTCAAGCCTCTGTTGTGCAACACTATGGGGACTTGCACCAAGAGGGAATGATAATAATTTAACCCTTTGAAACCTGGAGCGACATCACTTTCCTTGTGCTGCTATCAGACGCTTTTTACAAGTATTTAAACCATTACATTGTTTGCAAATTTGTGCAGTTTCCTCCAAAAACATGGGGAAAAAGGCAAGAAGCAACAATAAATGTTACACAAATTGAAAGAAATAAGTAGATTTCAGGGATAATAACAATTTATCAATAGATGAATTGCTTAAGAATTTAATTGAACATGTCAAATTTGAAGGATTACTCAGTAGACTATGCAATGCTGTCAAAGTATATGCAAAATGTTGTTGTGAGCTTTGATTGAGGAAAAAACACATTTGGTATTGTTTGAAATAAGCAGTCTTTATGTTTTGTTTTTTTTTTCAAATAGTGAGTAGTCTGTGTTTAATTTTACCACTAATCAATTAAGGAAAGTGCTCACAATTTGCAACCTAGTAGATTAAAAATTATGTTAAAAAGAGCTAATGAAAAATATCTATTGAAAAAATAAAAATACTAGGGGAATAATATAATTACAATTACATATTTATAATTATATTCCAAAATTATTATTTTTCCTTGTTTTTTTTTAACTTTCTTTTTTGTTTTATTTTTTATTTATTTACCTACTTTTCAGGTAAGTTTCTTGTTCTTGTTACTAATTTGGTCTTTTTTTTCGCCTTTATCCCATGTTTTGAAAGAAATCCAGCCAATTTGGTTAGGTGCCAAAGAGTACATATTTAAAACTATGTTACAAAATTATTATTTTTCCAGGTCATTTCCTTCGATTTTTTTTTTAAATTTTCTTATTCGTTTTATTTTATTGGTCTAATTTTCAGGTAATTTTCTTGTACATTTTACTAATTTCTTCATCCCTTTGGGCGCCAAAACTTTGTCAAATCTGAATTTGCAGATTTTTTTAAAAAATATATGTTAATTTAAAAAAAAAAAAAAAATACAGGTGATTCCAAACTTTTGAACAGCAGTGAATTTCAGCACTACATTTACACAGCGATGTTTCCATTGTAAATCACCGACTGGGCCCTCAATACAACATGCAGCCATTAGTGTGCTCGGGCCTATGTTGTCATCGCTAACATTTACATTCATGTAATAACTGTTGTCCGTACTTATATTTTTATATCCCCCGTACCCGCCGCGCACGCCTGATCCCTATCATTTCACATGGATGTGAACCTGGCCGGGGATGGGCCAGTGTTTGGATCTCCATGCGGATGTGACATTTCAGAGAAGAGCGCGACCGCCATTTTGAGATTTACCTCAGACTCAACACACATCACAAACCACGGGAGGAGCGGGCTGAGAGAGAGCCACACAGCAGCTCAGGCTAGCGTTGTATGACCGGGCACATTCCTCACCGAGAAACAAGAGGTTATAGCTAGAAATGCAGCGAGGTGCCGCGTTTGGTCGTTCAACGTGTTAGGGTGGTTTGGAGGATTTGTTTTATGTCGGGCCGTGGCAACTCTCGTCTCCGCGAACTTCCAAATTCGTATTGGAAACTGGTTTGAATGGATAGCTTTTTCCTCCGCTCTTCCCCAGACGAGGGACAATCGGAGGAGCACACGGACTGGGGATATCGCAGGCAAAGTTGTTGAACGTGTGTGTATAGCAAATGAACCGCTGTTTTCATTGTTGTTGTACCTATATCAGCAGTTGGCTGCCTAGTGTCAGGTAGCTTAACGCTAGCTATAAACAGGGTATTTGTTCCCCCAAGATACAGGTCGTGCTGTGCGTTGTCTTGTTGCCCCACATTTTAGCTCATTTCAGCGGGCCTCCCTCCTCGGAGCCCCCGGTCCATCCTTCCAACCCCCCGCCGTCAGCCAGCGACTCGCACCCACCAAAGGCGCCGAGATTGGGCGAATAGCGAGCAAATACGTCCGCGTTTCTCTACCCGCTCCCCCGCCGACCTCCCCTCCTCACTCCCCGGCGCTGACAGCGGACAAGGCCGAGGTCGCAACAGAGCAGGCCCGGCCGCCGAGGCTCGACCTGTCCACCCCACCTCCGCATCTTACCACACCTCACCAGCAGTCCAGAGCCCGGTTCCCCGCCGAACCGACCCTGGACAAGGTCGAGGGTAACAGAGATAGCAGGGAGCACCGCATCACCACCACAACAACAACAGCTGCCAACATGAACCACCACCATCACCACACGCAGCAGCAGCAGCAACAGAAAGCCGGCGAGCAGCAGCTCAGCGAGCCAGAGGACATGGAGATGGAAGGTATGTAATGCTCCTAAGAAGCGTCAACACACACTTTACAACCTATTTTATCATAAGTTAACACCTGCACGAAATATGCATGCAGTTTTATTTGTGCAAACGGAGCTCAACTTTACAGTAAACACGAAGGCCCGAAGCTAGCTAGGATAGCCGGCTGCGTTTTTGCTGATTGTGCGTCCGTTGCAGCATACTTGTGTGGAGCTGACCTCATTTTTTTGCGTTAATGGAGCTTGAATTTATCCCCCCTGCAATTTTCGATTGCTTGTAAACAATCCTTAAATGAGCAGGTAAACCTCGCTGTCAGATATTAGCTACACAAATCATTCATTCTCATCGGTCACCGTATTTCCAAATAAACGGTTTTGGTCACGGACGTTTTTCGGTAACAATTTCTCAGATGCCAAATCATCGCAGTTTAAAATCCACATGCAGCCGTGCAAATCCAGGCCTGCTGATTGTTTTTAATGCTAAATGTTTGTAAACAGTGTGGCTGTTAGTCTGCAATTAAACATGGATCCATCACTGGGTAAATTAATCTTGCTAAGTTACTTTGACTACACAGTGGGTTGATTTTGACAGTTACCGACAACCGCGTTTTTCGACAAAGTTAGCTAAAACGCTTATAACGTGATCGTTGGGTTTGTAGTTGACAGCATGAAACAATGCACCCGTTTAATAACCGTTTGACAGCCTTTCTAAAAGATAGTGTGCTAGCATCGTGATGGCTTGTGCATTAAATACGGGCCTGCAAAGTACCGATATCGGTCAACAACAAGGTAAAATCTTTCCGTTTGGCATTTAAAACGCGACGTCAGTACATTTGACTGATTAAAATGTGAAGTAAATGTGTTTGATTTGGAGAGCGCGGGGTATCTTTTATCTCTCTGTGTGTTCGTTAAGCTGGTAAAACGCAATGCTAACGAGACAGCTAATTTGAAGCTAGTCAATTAGCACCGAGGCCCGCTTCTTTACATTGATTTTCTGACTAGCATGCTAGTTAGCTGATCGGCTAACACTCACGGAGGGGGTGTGTGGCGATCCAAAATGGTGGCTTGTATTTTGCAACGTTCGATTCGGCTACTGCATAAATGTTAGGCCGCTCGCAATTTAGATTTTCCCACTTGTGTTAAATTGATGTTTAACGGTAAAATAAACTCATTCTTAGTGATTTTTTTGTCTTGCATTAGTCTCATCTTGTTAGCTTGTACTTGTGATTCCGGCTAATGTTGGCTAATAACGGCCTGCAGATGAATATGTGTGGCTAGTGTTAGCTAGGTGGCTAACGCAGATGCGTCAATCGTGATTTGCTAAATTGAGCGCTATAACAAGTTTAGTCATGCCAGGAGAGCAGATGACAATGTGACAGACGGAATGTAAAGTGTGCTTGGGTTTAGTTGTTTGCGAGTTTAATATGTTGATATGTCAAACGGCAGTGCTGGCAAGTAACGGTAGTCGCCGCTGCGGTAAGCCAGGCCCGCACAGAGGCAGCGCGGGGATTTGCTGCTTCATTGTATGGACGACCAAACGGCATGGAGCTCGCCATTTTTAATGATCTGTGTTTTTGTTAGTCAGCTTTTGTGGTCCGAGCCACCTATCTCGCTGTTTAGCAAGCGTTTTACCCACAGAATATCCACTCGATCATTGTATAAAGTTTTTATTAATGTCAACTTTGGGCACAGTGGAGGCTAGAGGAAGCCTTCAGCATCACTGCGTCATTTAGTCCCAGTGATTTTATTATTTGTTCACACACACACATCGTTTTTACTCGGCTGCACAGATCATATAGCATAACTTCTTTTTTGCACAAAAATAAACAAGTAGAAAGAACTCCAGGTGTCATTAACATTTTTTATTGTTATTTTTAATACTTGGCTCACTTGTAGCAGGTGCACTCACCAGACTTCCTCACCCCTTAGTTGCTGGTTCACCCTTGCTGGACTCTCTCCCAGTGCACTGCAGCCTTACAAGGACAGTGAAAACAAGTCGACATAATAAACTGTTCGTGTTTTTCCTGCTGCTTATAGCAACAGATACCAAATTTCCTTCATGGCATAAGACTCCATATAATTTCAGTGCAGTTAATCCATCATCTGCTCTGCATATCGCAGTCATTTTAGCAATTTTGTCATAGCAAAATATGCCAGGCTGTACCTGCCACACAATCAGTCTAGCGTTTGTGCCTGTAACAACTCTTCAGACATACAGGAAAATAATGGAGAACATAAATAATGCTATTTCTCAAAAGATACCTTTCTTTTAAAACTGAATTAGTCTGATAGGACAAGATTAAGGACTAAGATGCTTGAAGATAACTTTAAAAATCAAGGTTTCATCAGTTGGCTTTATATGTGACATGAAATAAATTTAGGTACAATTCCAGTGATATTATTTCAGGAGTATTTTGTGCTTTATCAGTCAAAATTACAGTCAAAAACAACTTCCAATGCATCTGATGCTTGAGGTTTGATGCATCAAACGGCATTTCTAGTGCCAAGTCAGTGCAACAGAATCAGCTGTGCTGTGTTAACCTTGTTGCTGTAGGTGAAAAGCACATCTGGGGTTGTTTTTCCTGTTTGCCTAGCATACAGTTATGTGACAGAAGAAAATTTGTCTTGATGAGGATGACCTTTATTTGCCATTTTCCCTCCAGATGCTGTGGACTTTGAAAAAATAGGAAAGATTAGGATAATTCTTTTGTTGCTTCTCACTTGAACGATAAATGTTTTGTTTTGTTATTTACAGGAAATATATGTTTAAAAAATAATAAATCAGTGCCTAGATTCTTGTGATTTTCCTCTTCCAGACACCTGCGTAGTTTGAGTGACATGTAGTTCTACTTTAAGCCTTTGTAACATTTTTGTCCAATGTGAAAATATCTGAACTCCATCCAGCTCCAGATTTCAGTGATCCATTGGGATATACCTCTCAGAGGTTTCAGGATACACTGACACAGTAGGCGGGACAAGAAGTTGTCATGGAGTTGACTGACAGACCCCATTAGCAAAATGTAATCCACTTGAGGAAACGAGGTCAGTCTCCTGTAGGACTCGGTCAGTAACGTTACCTGGAGACACACACACCCAGCTGACATCACTGCGTCTGTCAGCTCGGGCAAAGACAAGGATCACAGATAACACATGAAATACAGTGTAAGAGACAGACTGACACATCAACACATTTGGAGACATACGCCTCGTATCACAGCTGTTGTTAATCTCAAGTCTGGCTTCTGTTGCTTCGTTGTCATCATCACAGCATCCAGATTTCACTCTGTTCTTGAAGTCCACTCAAAGCTCCTGTGTTTCACTGTGTTTTGATAGATGAGGCTGCATGTCGAGCCGTCTTATTATTCGGCTGGGATAATTGTTGTCCTCTGCGCGTGTGTGTTTTTGTTTGAGTGATGACTTGCAGTCTAATCCTGCATTGTGTCCATAATTACCCGGCCTACTGTAATGTCGCATGGTCTTTGTCACACACACACATACACACACACACATAAATTCTCTCTCTGTTGCCCTCTCTCTGACACACAGACTGGGAAAGAAGACTTGTCATGCTGCCTCAGCAGGGTTTTCCCAGGGAAATGTATGAAAGGGCAGAGGAGGGATCGTTATGTGTGGAGATGCAGGAAATAAAGACTGAGACTGTAGTGGCAGAATTATTTTTTTTTTCATTTTTAGTACAAAAAAAATCAATCTTGGTTATTGCAGTTTTTTATGCCTGATGGGAATGATCAGATTATAAATATGTCCTGCTCTTTAAAGCATGCTTATATTCACAGAAACCTAGCAAAGTAAGCTTTTAACAACTTGACTAATCTCCCCTTAAATTTTCCATCATTAACACAACCAAATTACTAGTTGCAGAAATATTGTAAGATTAAAAGTGATTTGTACTGATTTGTATAATACATTTTCTTGAAATAAAATGGTCCAGCGGTGGTGAGAAAGTAATCTAGGAGCTTGTCTGTTCACTTTCACTTTTGTCCAATTATGACTTGTAAACATGGATGAAAATGAACATAATGTAAGAGGAAGCCTTTTTGTGTGGCTGTTTTACGTCTTGATGCCATAATCTGTTGATCTTGGTGCGATAGAGTGATGTTTTTGACACCTTGTTCCTGACTTACTGATGTCACATAGTTGACAGAACATAGTCATCTTTCCAGCTCTCTGCTAGAATCATACAGTCTCATCATGTTGTTTCTCTCTTTGTACAGCTGGGGACACAGACGACCCTCCAAGAATCCCGGCGAACCCAGTGATCAATGGCAACGTGGCCATGGCAGATGGACACAATAACACAGAGGAGGACATGGAGGATGGTGAGGATGATGTGCACTTACATCAACAAACAAACATAACTACAAAAACTTGGCACTTTTGCTTGTTTTGTAGCATGTGCTGTGAAAGTAATTGTCATAATCCAGGTTCAACATCATCCTGTGAATTACTAAGTTTTATTGGCTGTGGAGTTATTAGTCACCAGTTGCACCTGGGCTTGTCAGTGAAAGCTGGAGGAAACCTGTTCACTCTCTCCAGCAGCTAACATGCCCCCTTTTCTTCCTCCGTCTTTACACAGATACCAGTTGGCGATCAGAGGCGACTTTCCGCTTTGTGGTAGAACGCTTCAGCCGCCTGAGTGAGTCTGTGCTCAGCCCGTCCTGCTTTGTTCGAAACCTTCCATGGAAGATAATGGTGATGCCGCGCTTCTACCCGGACCGGCCACACCAAAAGAGTGTGGGCTTCTTCCTGCAGTGTAACGCAGAATCAGACTCCACGTAGGTGTCTTGATGGGACATGGGATTTGGGGGACATCACAGAGATGCACAGCTCACATCTACACAAATTCATTTTTTTATTTTATTACAATCTCTGTACGCACAAGTGTTTAAGCATCATTTCAGACATAATCTCAGTCTATACTAACATTTCTGAAAACCCACGACCATTCATGAACACTGGGCGTGCACATGCCGATGTAAACAGGAAGCAGATTGTCTACTCTGCAGGTGGTTGCTTAGCTGCAGAAAAACTACAGAGATGGCGAAAAGTAAGACCAGAGATTTCACTGCCTGGACCGACAATGAGGTGGAACAGTTACCGAAAGTAACACATGAGTATAACGGACAGGTCACGCTGCTTGTGTGAGCAGCGTGCAACAGCTACCTCGCTAAACTGCTGTGATTCGCACACGTCTTGTTCACACAGGCTGTGATGCTGTTACGGCGCTGCAGCAGAGCTGCCTGCTGCTATGAGTGCTGTATTTCCACAATTAAAAGCCAGCACCCCACTCATTAATGGAGTTAATGTAATATTAGTTTCAACAGTGTCTTTCTCTTTGCTGGAACTAGTGAAGCACCAGTAAAATAGTTATCTGTGTAACCCTGCAGCTCCTTCAAAATTGCCAAAAGCCTCCTGGTGTCCTCACTCACTTGTGTCCTTTTCACATTTGACAAGCAGGGCGGCCTGCTCTTTGGAAGTTCACAGCTGTGACATATTCTATCCATTTTTTAACGATTGTCCCACTGTACTCGGAGAAATATTGAGTAGAAATGTGCTTCCATCGGTCCCTTAATTAGTGCTTTTTCAGTAACCTTGTCCGAGCTTATTTGGAACAGTCTTTTGTCTTTATGATGTAGTCTTGGCCGGGAAACTGAAAGTTGTTGGACCGTCCAGATGTCACAGCCTGATTACACACAGATGATCATTCAATTTACAATGCATTTTACAAAAACACTTGACTGCATGTGTGTGTTTTAGTAGATGGGGTGAATACTTGTGCCGACACTTCATTCAGTGTTTATTTTTGATTTACATCAGTTTCTTGCTGTGGTTTCATAGCTGAAAGAGATCCTCATGACCTTATCCTCTAGTCAACTAAAAGATGTAATCTCTATAGAACTGCCCCAGAGAGCAGTGAGGAGATAAAATCAGCTGTTGAGACCCTATTGCCATGTCATTCCTTTTTGGCTTTTAGATCATATGATAGTTTGCCGTGTTAATTTGCTTACCTGGCTCACAGTTCACTACAAGTTTGTTTTGCTACATTATAGATGCAATAAATCAAGATCAGAGTCCACTAACTTGGTCATGTGTTTCAGCTGCATCAAAACTTACTTGATTAAAGATGCGTCGTCTGTTTCATGCATTGCTGAATTGTTTCCAGAACCTACGGCTTTGAATTTTCTTGAGCGGGCTGCACATTAATTATGTTATGTGAAACACAGGATGACGTTTATAATTTCTCATGAACTTTAACAGATTCTAAACTAAATAACACTCATCTAGATGGCTCCTTCCTCCAACATGTTCACAGAATTCTTAAGAACAGAATGTGTTAATCTGACACTAGATCCACATCTGTTTGAAAAATACCCAGGAGGATGCATTTTTTAGAATTTCTTTATGTAAGGAAGTTTGCTTGTTTATGAGAAAATGGTAAAATAAGTTAAAAAAAAAAAACCTTGCAATGTTTATAAACTTTTCTAAGATACCTGGATTCTTGTATTGTTTCAGGTCATGGTCGTGCCACGCGCAGGCCATGCTGAAGATCATCAACTATAAAGACGACGAGAAGTCTTTCAGCCGCAGGATCAGTCATCTGTTCTTCCACAAGGAGAATGATTGGGGCTTCTCCAACTTCATGTCCTGGAGTGTAAGTACAGACACAGACAATGTAATTGATGGAAGATTAATAATATAAAACATATATTTAGTTATTTGTTTATTTCATGGGTAGAAGAGGTCGTGCTGCCATAGCTGTTGTATTTTTATGCAGCATAATGCTGTTGGTCATAGTCTACTTGAACCTCTTAATCATAAATAAATAAAAAAAAATAAGAAAATGCTTTTACATCTGGCTACTCTTTTTGATTTTAACTGTTTTGTTGTGTTTCAGGATGTGACTGATCCAGAGCGGGGCTTCATTGATGACGATAAAGTCACATTTGAAGTCTATGTCCAGGCAGATGCCCCACATGGAGTGGCGTACGTAACTCTTTATTTCTTGAGGGTCTTTTCTCTCTGGTTTGGGATTTCCACAGAGGTTCCAGGTTTAATTTTCTCTGTTGAGGTTTTATGAATTCTAATAATAACATGAGCCTTTTCCTGTAACCAGATGGGACTCTAAGAAACACACAGGTTATGTTGGGCTAAAGAACCAGGGAGCTACCTGCTACATGAACAGCCTGCTACAGACGCTCTTCTTCACCAACCAGCTACGACGGGTACGCTTTCGTCTTTGCATGCATTTATAAATTTGCTTTGTGTTATGTGCTGTGTGTATTTTACATGTTATTTGAGTGTGTTGGCTTAAGCTGAGCAGATCTGCATTTTCTTGTGTAATTGTGCACCAGAGCTTCAGTTCAGTGCTTGCACTCTTGTGTGTTTGTAGTTTTTGTCCGCATGTTGACACGTCACACAAATATTGAGGACCAGCCTCAAATATATTAGGGGTTCTGTATCTCATAAATAATGTTTTTTGACTGGAAAAAAACTGTTTAAGTCTGACATATTTAAACCTCTCACATGATATCGTCAAGGGGAAAACATTTTCTCAGAGATGCAGTGTTGTAAGTGAAAGTGACGCAAGTGAGCATCAGCAACAAAATCAATTTTATTGCATTGTTTTTTTGTTGGAATATCCGGATTGGCTGCAAGTGAGGCAGCCCTGCTGTTCTGAGCTGAGCTTTTGTTGGACGTTTCTATTTATTCCTGTCGCTGGCTTTGAAATGGATGAGGAACGCTGATTCATGAAGTTGAAATGAGGAGTTATCTATATCATACTTCCTCACTTCATGGCAAAAAACAAAATAAAGAGGCAGCTGGCTTAAGGGAGATTGCCAGGGAGCTGAGAGTTTCTTGTGAATGACCATCACTAATAATAATCCATTTGCTGTTACTTAAAATGTAAATGTGTATAGTCAATTTCTGCAAACATCACAGTATAAAACATGTTTTACACATGTAGGAAGAGAGAAATACTCACCCATCTTTACCTTTTCATGGCATGTAAAAGTGTGCACTTTACTTGAAATTAAATAAGAATGAAAATAAATAAATACAGTGCATTTCTTCACTCAACAGTAACAATTAGTAACCTTCGTCAGTATTATTGCCTGAACTAATCCTGGTGTGACTCTCTCCACAGGCGGTGTACATGATGCCCACAGAGGGAGATGACTCGTCCAAGAGCGTTCCCCTGGCACTGCAGAGGGTTTTCTACGAGCTGCAACACAGCGACAAACCCGTCGGCACCAAGAAACTCACCAAGTCCTTTGGGTAGTGTTGACTTTCTTTATAGACACCTCACCTGTTATTTGTCTTAAGATGGTACAGATGGAGGCTAGAAATATAAAGTAAAATCAGCGTTTAGTGTTTTTGACTCGTGCTGTAACATTTTCTCTGCACTACTTTGTTGGCTGTGTCCTGCTGTTGTTCTGTGACTTGGTTTGATGTCAGCGTCCAAATCTGGCAACAGATTATTTTTGACACATAAAGACTGTTAAATATTATTTTTAGTATAATTTTAAGTGGCTACCAGGCAGATATTTCCTGCTTGTGCAAGTAGTGTATCTGACTGTCATGCTGTTTTTCTTTTTCTTGTGTTAAGATGGGAAACACTAGATAGCTTCATGCAACACGATGTACAGGAGCTGTGCAGAGTGGTGAGTTCTCTCATACTCTTGTGAAGAATGTCAGTGTGTGTCTGCTGAATAATGACTGACTGACTGTGCGCGTGTGTGTGTGTTTTGCAGCTCCTGGACAATGTGGAGAACAAAATGAAAGGCACTTGTGTTGAGGGAACAATCCCTAAGCTCTTCAGAGGAAAGATGGTGGTATGTGTTCGCTCTTTCTACCTCCTCTTGTCATTTTTTTTTTACAGAAGTCCAGAAAGTCAAGACTGGTTTCTTTTCTGGTCTGGGCTGGTTTTTTGTTTTTAAATTTACTGTGGGGGAAAAAACAAAACAAATGCAAATTTTTTTCCGAGTCATTCTTCTTTTATTTCATCATTGAAAAAAGAATTTCCCCATTTTTCTATTTCTTTTCACCGTTGAGGGGAAATAAAAAGACAAAATCTTTAAAAAAAAGCTAACCAGAAAGAAAAAAAACAGTGTAATGTCAGCACTGCATGCATCATGTAAATACTGCCGTAGATGTTGTTGACACAGTAATGATGTGAAGTAGTCTAACTGAGCGCAGGATGTAGCCTGGAACAAGGTCAGTTTATTAATAGAGGAAGGTTAAATCAAGATGTGACCCTCTTAGAAATACTATTTTTGACATGATTATATGTATCATACAATCTGACCCGTGTGTGTTTCTCTCCAGTCATATATCCAGTGCAAGCACGTGGATTACCGGTCAGAGCGGATAGAGGACTACTATGACATCCAGCTTAGCATAAAAGGAAAAAAGAACAGTGAGTAGTGACATCTACACAACATCATGGCTTTGCTCAAACAGTGAAACACTGGAGCTGCACCCTCACATGTTTTCATTGGCTTAACTTGTTTTTTCACTCTGATATTCATGTTTATGCTCTCAGGCCAGTGTTAAAATGTGCACCTTAGGAGAACAAACCGCTACTTTAAGTCTTTCAATCCTGACGCTGACAGGCTACTAAATGCTGACTATAGTCATTTAAAGTGACCTCTTTGAGGTCCCCTTTTATATTGATACTATTAGGGGTGACCCAAATTGTCAACTATTCACCGATTCAATCTAAGGAGCATGATTCGACTGCCAATCTCACAGCTGAATTATCACGGTTGGGCTAATTGTGGTCCTGAAATAAAGGGTCAATTTAGGCTATACGGGCGTGCTGAATGTGCTGAATTAATGGTTTCTGTCTAAAAGTCATAGCCTTTTTTTTTTCGGTATAAATTTGTTGATCAGAGAACATGTGCGTTAGGTGCAATTTTAGTTAATTTTCATCATTGCAGTAAACCAAAACTAGAAGAAATACCAACATCGGTTCTGACTTTCAGTTTTGGAAGGTCCTAAGAGAAAGACTAAAGTTCTGCTTACAACCACAGAAAGCAAGCAGGAACGAAACTCAGTGACGTGTTGTGTCTGTCTATCGATTTGCTCTGTTCACTTTCAGTACTATGGACAGCGCTGCTGATGCACCTACACACACACACCCACACCCCCGACACAAAACCAACAGCGCTGGATGGAGCACGTCCTATGACAAAATACATTCATTTACCAAGTCAAGAAGAGAAATTGTTGTATTGTTTCAGCTGTTTTGTCTGGTGAAGGGAAAAAAGAAAGAAAACGAATGTTGCAAAATAGATTTGGATCAGTGAGGACAAACATGATCTGGCGACAATAGGCAACATTTGACAAATCACATTTGACTGCTTAAATTCTACAGAGACACCCCTAATATTTTTTTGTGTGCGTGTGTGTCTGTGCGTGTGCACACACGTGCGCCAAGAGTCATTTTATTTTATTTTGTGTTATTTTATATACAACACACTAGAAGCTGTTTTTCACCTTACCAATATGGATTTCTTCATGATCTCGTTTATTCTTTCTGCTCATTTCCAGTCTTTGAGTCATTCAAAGATTATGTTGCAACCGAACAGTTAGATGGAGACAACAAATACGACGCAGGAGAGCACGGCCTGCAGGTGAGGCTTCACAGAGACTGTATCTTAATTATTGATGTGTCTTTTTGTTCAAGTATATTTCAGTTTGCATACATTTAGTCTTATGTTTTATTTATGTACTCTACATTATAATTGTTTTTTAAGCCATGTCATTAATTGATAAAACTGGACCCTGCTGCCTTAACAAGGATAATGTGAAGTTCTGATTAAAATAAGTAGCCCAGTGCTGCAAACGTCAAGGGTTGCACCATGAATGTCAATGAAATGTCCCAAACAAATGACTGACATGTTTTTTTTGTTTGTTTTTCAGGAAGCAGAAAAGGGGGTGAAGTTCCTTACCTTCCCTCCAATCCTCCATCTGCAGCTCATGAGGTTCATGTATGACCCACAGACTGACCAAAACATCAAGATTAATGACAGGTAAAGCAAAAACACGACACTCTCGCACAGCCGCATCTTTTTTTATGTTTACTTTCTTGTGCTACCTTACAAATATACACACACTGCCCTACTTGAATCAGATGTCTCCCTGTCAAGAAATATTTCAGGCGGCTGATGGTAAGATACAAGTCTAGAGATGGTCTGGTCCATATTAACCCTTTGAAACCTGAAGCGACATCAAAATCATTCAAATTCATCAAAAACATTATTCAAAACCATTGGGAAAAAAGTAAATGAGCAACTTCGTGAGAAATGTTCTATGAATTGCAAGAAATTAGTCAATTTAGAAAACTTTTTAAAAAGGGCAAAATGTCTAGGGAAAAATTAAAAAGTAATGGAAAAACTATTTAAAATTATGTTACAGAAATGTTCTCATTTTTTGAAGCGGATTTTTCAAGTCATTTCATTGTTTGTTTGCTTTTTACTTTTTCAAATAATTTATTTGTTCATTTTGCAAATTTTCTGGTAATTTTCTTGTACTTTTTACTGATTTCTTACAACTTTTGAGGTCATTTCCTCTCTTGTTGCTCATTGCCTGCTTCCCACGTTTTTGGAAGAAATCAAGCCAAGTTGCTCAGGGCCCAAAGGGTTAACATAGGTAAAAGAGAAGTCTTTTTCCCAAAACGGCAACCCAACCCATGCTCCCTGAACAGCATGCCCTGACCTCCTGCACTAAAGCACTGAGAGAGTGAGTCAGTGAGAGTGTTTCCTGCAGCCCGTATCATTCTGCGCAAAGCTTTGTGTGAGCTAATGGTGTTTTAATAATCCGCCAGGATAATGTGACACTTTCAGAACGCACACACACTCGCGCAGCCATCCAGAATAGCTAATTTTCCTTTTCACCAAGCTCTGAGTCATCGTTGTGACGCTGCCACTGGCACCTGGCCCCCTGAGGGCTTTGTATATGTACACATACACACACACACACACACACACACACACACACACACACACACACAGCCAGTGTGTGGATGTGCTGTGTTGAACTTGAATCATGACAGCTTAAACTCTTGCTTTCTTTCTTGTATGAATTTTCCTCGTCTTAATATTTGACCCATTTCCATCCTCTTTTCTTTTTTTTTTAACCCTTTCATTTCTGCCTCCTTCTCTTTTTGTCCTTTTGCCTTTCTGTCCCATTTTCTCCTGCCTACCACTTCCTTTCCTCTCCATTCTCTGCCTCTCTTGTCCTTGTTTTCCATTTTCCCTTGCTTCTTCTTCGCTTACCTCCCCTCCATCTTTCCTCTCTGCTTCTCCTTTCTCCTCTTTCTCATCTATAGGTTTGAGTTTCCAGATCAGTTACCCCTGGATGAGTTTCTTCAGAAGCCAGACTCAAAGGACCCGGCCAACTACATTCTGCACGCCGTGCTTGTGCACAGCGGGGACAACCATGGCGGTCACTACGTCGTCTATCTTAACCCAAAAGGAGACGGCAAAGTGAGTGTCAAGGAGCCAATAGTGAGGACAATTTTTTTATTCACCTTACACCAAAAATTCTGTGGGCAGGGTTGGGGGTTTTGCACAACTAATACTTCTTTACTTGGGGTAGGCTAACACGGGGGTGCTCAGCTTCTTAAGATACAAGATATAATTTGTCATTATGATGGCTACACTTAATTTGACGATAGACTGCTGCACTGGTTCACTATAGAGGAGGACTGGGCGATATATCGATAGTTTATCAATGTTGTGATTGAATCTGAGTATCGTAATATTCCAGGTGTGTTCTTTCCTGGTTAAAAGGCTGCATTATAGTAAATTGATGTAATTTTGTGAAATAACTAGACTGTTCTGTTATTTGTCTTAACACGCTTAGTCATTTTATCCACATCGGTGCTGATGATCAAAAACACATTGTGTAAATATTTTGTGAAAGCATTATTGTTGCAAAATGGAGGTATGTGGTCAAAAATATTGTGATATCTGATTTCCTCCAAAGGGCCCAGCCCTACTGCAGAGTAGATTAAACAAAAAGCCACTAAAAGTAATCATGTTTATAATATTAGGATTTTTACCACATTTGAAGAGTGCATAACACATTTTATTGTATGGAATTATCATTGGAGATAAGAGCTTACCTGATGATTGCGCAGAAACAATCAGAGTCGAAGAATTCTGTCCAACTAAAGTCATACTCACTTACATGAAATAATATCCATAGAACTTTGTCATTTCTGCTTATGGCCTTTTAAACATAAATGCCAGAGCCTGGATAAAGAATAGATGCTGCCAGCTCTTTAGTGACAAATTATTCCAAATGAAGCATTTGCTGAGCTGAGCATTTGCTGAGCTGCCCACTCAGACTCAAAGCTGAGAGTTAATGGTCAGACAAGCTACTTGCCAGAAGGGCATCTTACCACTTAATGTCAGACCGGTGTTGAAGCAGCGACATAGGAGGTAAATAAATACTTTATCTCAGGAGGCTGCATTTGCACCAAATCAAGCTGCGGCAATTAGCAGCAGGGTTGTGCGGCGGTGTGGGAGTGTCACTCGATGCCCCATCTGTGGGGGAGTTGAGGGTTTAGACCGACTATAGAAAGCCAATCTCCCCATTCTCAGTGACTGAGTTTATGTCCAACAAGATTGTTTTTGTTGGCTTAAAAGAACTGTTGAATTTCTTTTGATTATCATTATAATATCGTTTCTGTCACAAAAGACACACCTGCACGTGCACAAAAACAAGCGAGTGCTGTCCTTTGCAGGAAAGGACACACAAGGTGTTACATATACTTTATTTCTTTTACTCATTGTAATATTTAACAATAGAAAGTGACTGTATTACTTGTTCTCTCGGTCTTCGGGTGTCTTTCAGACTGATTCCTGGTCACAAGATTGACCACTGCAGCATGACATCAGGTTGCGTTTCTTTTAAAAGTTGATACTTTTTCAACTTTTCGCCATAATCTTCGGCAGCCCCTTTGACCCCACCGTCACAGCCTACACACTTCCCACACTACCCACATTCAAATGAAAGAAAGCACTGGTGTTGATTTGGTGTGACTGCATCACTTAAGCTTAGGCATTTAATGTAAGTTGTAATGATAATAAACTTAATTTGTGTAGCAATAAAGCACAGTTACTTAATGCTTTCAAAATAAATATCTCAGAATATAAGATAAAGCAGAGTGTAATAAAGATAAATAAAAGTTATAAAATAGGGACATAAACTGGACAAGTAACACAGTAAACTTTTGTAAATGTAGGTTTTGAGGAGTGATTAAAAGAAGGTATTAGGTTCTTCAGGTAGGGTGTTCCATAGCATTAGGGCTCTAATGTAAAAAGTGCAGTTCATTTATCTGTTTTTTTTTACACACAGAATGTTAAATGTAGTAATCGTGCATTTAAAACCGAATCGCCTACTGTGAGCTAATGACTCCCACATTTACACTGAAGTAAAGTATAATGTTTATTTTATGAATGATAGATAAGGTCAACTGGTTGAGCACCCCTGCGCTAGTTACCCTTATAAGGGGAGGACAATGGGAAGTTTATGGATATAAGAACATAAAGTTATCTCTTGAGCATGAATCATTTGCATGTTTTGAGACTGATTGAAAGCCTGACATAAATGGTTGTCTTAAGTGCTCTCTGGTTTTTCTCTTTTTCTCCCATCTCCCTCCATGGCTTCATTTGCCCTTGTCCTCATCATCCCCTCTTGTCCGTATCCTCTTCCCTCTTCCTCCTCTCTTCTCCTCATCTCTCCAGTGGTGTAAGTTTGATGATGACGTGGTGTCGCGGTGCACCAAGGAGGAGGCCATAGAGCACAACTATGGTGGACATGACGATGACCTCTCAGTGCGTCACTGCACCAACGCATACATGTTGGTCTACATCCGTGAGTCCAAGCTCAGTAAGTGACATACTGCCTCTCCTTCCGCCTCTGTGGCTAATATTAAACAAAAGCTGGTGCTAGAGAGTCCTTAACAACACATGAACCCCACATGAAGATTCCCCTCAAATGCCTACGTGAATCAGTCCTTGAGTACACTTCATAAATATGCAGGGAAATTTAATTCCTGTTTCCACTTCATTTTGGTGACTGATTTACTCATGAAATGTTACTGTTCTGCACTCTGTCTGCTCTGTGATCCTCACTCTTTCCTTGTGTCCCAGGCGAGGTGCTCCAGCCAATGACTGACGTGGATATCCCTCAGCAGCTGGTTGAGCGTCTGCAGGAGGAGAAAAGGGTGGAGGCACAGAAGAGGAAGGAGCGCCAAGAGGCTCACCTCTACATGCAGGTCCAGGTAGGAAACCACGACTGCTGTTACGTGCTCTTAGGTGCTGTTATGCTTTACAGAGTTTGCGGGTGCTTTAGGAGTATACATCTGCCATTCTGGCAGAAGGAACCTAGAGGCTTTACTGACATTGTTGCAGCAAGTTGTTGAAGAAGTGTGGAACTAGTGGTGCCAAACCAGCAGATTGGGCTCTGGCAGGCTCTGATCTTACATACTGTGATGTGAGGGATGTGTTGCTCATTACATTAAGTCTGCAAGAGTGCATAAGTGCTAAGAGTTTTCAGATTTTTTTTAAATGTGGATTTTCTTGACCCTTAAATATAACTCTACAGAACAACAAATAAAAGATAAATGTCATAAAAAAACGGATAAATTATATATATATCAGGGCTTACCAATGCATTTATTTTATCGATTAATTCGAATTTGTGGTTTAAATTTAAAATGAAAATCTAGATTTTCTCTTAACCTTTGTCTGCCGCTCTCTCTGGGCTTCCATAGTTCATAGTGGGCTAGCTTTCTGTTGTTTTTAAGAAAAAAATGACTTAAAATTGTGAATTTTATTTTTAAGCCATATGGCCCATCCCTAAAACATACCACATCTGTTGTAGTGGCAAAGTATTAAGCTGTAGACACATCGTTAGCAGCCTCCTCGCTGCATTTATTATGCAGGGCAGTCAGTGAAACATGAGTGAGATGGTGATGTGATGACGCCAAACACATGTTTTTACCAGTTTCTTGAATCCCTGGTTGCTAACGGTACTGTCTGGGAACATGTCTTTTGCTGAAAAGAATGTGATGGCGTCTATTTGTCTATATTTTTGAGAGCTGGATGGTTAGGCAGTTATGTTATAAAGAGTGTCCTTCATAGATGTCTGTGTTGCAGTGAAAGCAGTCAAACAGGCTTTTCTTTTCACAGTTTTTGCTTCTTTATTGTTTTGTATATTGAACAAATTGGTCATATTGCCATGTGGTGCAGACAACACCGTGCAACAAATCTTGCACAGTATTTGTTTCTGTTCCTTGTCTGACTTCTTGAATCCAAAGTCTTTCCAGACAGCTGTATTGCTTTTACCTTTGTTGTCGACCAGAGGCTCTCTTTCTGTCATTTTGGCTCGAGGTGAACTAAACATGCCACACAGGCCGCAGCCTGGCTGAGTGTGAGTTTGGGCTTTTTGGAATGGCCGAAAGCACACTGGTCAAAGGAAAGGGGTGCGTTGGATTTATGTGAGACAAAACAAGAGCATCATTGAGAAATGGAATACAGCATAATCATTTTATCTTGATGATCATGTCGTTTTTTTAAACACTGAAAGCCAAAATTGTAACCTCTTGCTGTTCTTTTATTTGTCCTTATCCACTTAGTCATTATATATCCACATTACTGATGCTTATTTACCAAAAATCTGTGAAAGCACCAATAGTCAACCCTACAGTATCATTGTAATGTTGATATTGAGATGTTTGGTTAAAAATATTGTGATAATGCATTTGTCCATATTGCTCAGCCCTAATGAAAAGTGGCAACCTGTGTTTCATAGTTAGATGAAAACTATAATTTATCTTACCAGCAGGTTAGAATAATCAGCCTTGTGACAATAAAAGGCTTATTATGGGTATGCACAAGTACCCAATCAATACAGTTTTACCTCTTAAATGGCACCAGATTTACCAGTTTTATGTTTTATGAGTCAACAGTTGTTTCCTCTAGCTGAGGGTGATCTATCAGCTGCAGGCAGGAATGTGGGCTCTTTGAGCTGTGGCTGTCACAATGTTGTTGAGATGGTGAGAAAGGTGATAATAGAGAAACAGCTTGTTTAAATATTAGAAAGCTTTATACTGTTCAGACATGTCTGCTGCTCTGCCTTATGTTATTTGGTCAAGAACTAAGTCAGATAAAATGTCTATTTTCTCTTTATTACTTTTAGACTTTATTTTCTCTGGAGAGCCAGTAGGAGGAAGAATAGGAAGAAACTCCTTTTCTCTGTTGTTTAAACTGATCTCAGCAGTCTAGACAAAATGCGCGCCAGTAGTTCTTTTGTGCACGACACTGTGTCATCAAGATTAAGTCTGAAAAGTGTATTATGTGCCCTTAGTTACTTACTGACTGCTAAGTCATTGCTTGATGAAATTATGTGCAAGATACGGGCATTCCTCTTGCAGTTTTTATAAATTAAATATGTGGAAATGAAAAAATAAATAAGTGCAGTTGGAGTGTTATGGAGAAATGTTTGCTCATTATGTCGCCTTCTCCCCAAAGTTTTTGATTCTCTTTTCATTTCTTGCTTCTGTGTCCAGTTTTCCTGTCAGTCACTAAGGTTGTTTTCTTCATGTTGTTTTACTCCCGTGGACAGATAGTAACAGAGGACCAGTTCTGTGGTCATCAGGGCAACGACATGTATGACGAGGAGAAGGTGAAGTACACAGTCTTCAAGGTCCTGAAGAGCTCTACGCTGCAAGAGTTCGTCCAGACCCTCTCCCAGACCATGGTGAGATACTCAGGAGTGTGTGTGAGATGAGAGAAATACAGGATGCTGTGTGTTTTTAATGCATCTCTGCATGACTGAAATGTGGTCATCCCACATACACCGAGTATTAAGTCACTGCTGTGCTCTCAGCATGTGATGCTTTGAGAGAGAAGGCTTGTTGATTTTCCTGTTTGCTTATAATGTGAAATCTTGACAGCCACTCACCAGTGTAGAGCAAAACATGTATACAGATGAATACTTCCTTACATTGATCAGCAGTTGCTAAGAGTATATCAGGACAAATGATATTTGGAAATGTCAGTCTTAAGTGGTCACAAAATGCAGTGAATGGTTAAAATCTGGAGTCCTGCCGTGACTGTTTGTTACCTCCTCTCCTGTAAACCCCTCTTCAGTTACCTCCTTCATTTGTTTTTCTCCCATCCTGTTGCCAATTTCCTCCTTTTAGCTTTTTTTTACAGCTTCTCACAAATTAAATTAAAGTCACCTTTTGATCTGCTGCAGGGTTTTCCACAGGACCAGATGAGGCTGTGGCCCATGCAGGCCCGAAGCAACGGAACTAAGCGACCCGCCATGCTGGACTACGAGGCCGACTGCAACAAGTCTGTAAGTGTCCATGTCTGAAAGACCTGTTTGTGGGTTTAAAGTGTACTTACGATCGAATATGCATCTTCAAAGTGGGGTTTTAACCGTGACACACAGCCTTCTGGGTGTTGCACACAAGCCAACTTGCCAACAGTTTGCTTGGCTGTAGGGTAGGGATGCATGCCCCAAAAAAAGCCCACATTTCTGGTAGGAAGAAGAATCACATCTAGGTTTAAACATTATGAAAGATATGAACAAGGTTTTGGTTTGGTTGGCGCAAATATCGCTATGATAGCTTTTTCAAGAAGGTGACTGAAGATTCCTATTTTGATGCTAAGAAGCAAAATGGCTCAAACAGCCCCAGCTGTTCCACTTTTTCCATATTTTAGAGTGATAAAAGTTCCCTAAAATATTGTTTATCAGAGTGCGCACGGCTGCAAAATATCGTTGTGCACGTAAACATAGTCACAGATTCATGGCGCCCCTCCTGGTTCAGAACTTGATCCCTTGTGTCCATGGATGTGTGTGCTGGTCTGTGCATGAGAAAGGGTGTTCCACATTTGTCTGTAACCTATTTTTTAAAGTGAGTGCATGTGTGCGTTTCAGATGATTGACTTGAGCGACAATGAGAACCCCTGGACAATATTTCTGGAGACGGTGGATCCAGAGATGGCAGCCAGCGGGGCCACGTTACCCAAGTTCGACAAAGACCGTAAGTCTCACTATTTAACTCTCATCCAGCTCAGTGTCAGTTTCAGCAGCATTTCACAAATTGTGGCACTTAATTTTGTTAATGGAGTTTGATTAAAAGAGCTCAGTGACTCCTCCTTTAGGTGTACAAGTCTGTCAGTCTCAATTATGATTTCTGTCATTTCTCCACTTAATTTTCAAGGTTTTATTTTTTTCAAACTGACTTTGTATTAAGTTTGTGTTCCTGCAGAACATACAGCAACTTATAAATGCTGCTTCACAGATTATGATCAGTGGTCTACTACTGTTAAAATTGTGGGACATGCTTATTAATATAAAAGTAGATTTACGTAGTTTTGTGTACTTTGAACAGCTCTTGAAAGTTAAAAGAAAGCTTCTTTTTGCTTGTTTAATATTTTAACTTTAACACTAGTTTTGGTCAAAAAAGCAATTTCCTTCATATGTATTGTTGACTCTCTTTTTTTTAGATGATGTCATGTTGTTCTTGAAGATGTATGACCCCAAAACCAGAAGCTTAAATTATTGTGGACATATCTACACACCTATTTCCTGCAAAATAAGTGAGTAGCTGCAACATCCAAGTCTGTTTTAAGCACAGCACGTCATATTTTGCATAAAATGTCTGGAATGTAAAGATTAAATCATGTTTGTTTTGCTCTTTTCTCCTTGTAACCAGGAGACCTTCTACCAGTCATGTGTGAGAGAGCAGGGTTTCAGCAGGAAACTAGCCTTATCCTCTATGAGGTGATCTATTTTTGTATTTACTGGCACATTGCTGTGTCTTTTTCTCACTTGTTCTCACTCTGTACTTACTTCACACTCGTGCTCTTCTATCTAGCACACAAGCTTTATCTCACAAACTCTCTGTTTCATGCAGCATCTCTCTTTTTCTCGCATTTACACTTCTGTAGCTGCGCGTTTACACATCCTTAAGTGAATACTCCTGTGCATTTACCAGGCAGTGTCATACTGACTACATTTCCCATGATGCCTTGTGTATTACAGGAAGTAAAGCCCAATCTTACAGAGCGGATACAGGACTATGATGTCTCTCTGGACAAGGCCCTGGATGAGCTCATGGACGGGGACATCATTGTCTTCCAGAAGTAAGAACAGTTTTGTGTGTGTGTTAAATTTGGGATGTGTGGAGTGTGAGCTAAATTCTATCACAATATGTTTTTAATTTTAACAACTGCATGACTGAGTTGTTTTGATGTTAGCTGTGAACATTATAGCAGGGCAAACAAAAAGAATCAAAGGTGTGCTCAGTGCATGCAAGACCACACAAGTTTGCATCCTGCTGTCAGATTTTAATTCTGCAAATTGATACCTGTGTTTACGATGTGACTCCAGCTGAGCACTTGTGTTCAGATTTTGTTACTGTCTACATCACTCATGCCAGAAGGTCAAAGGGCTCAGGACAGCCAGACTCTCGCTAGCATGCTGTCGTGTTAGCAGTTGTTTCAGTACAGCTAAAGATATTGATGTCGGCAGAATTCATCACAACCCCCTCCATATGCTAAAGCAATGGACTGTCACACAGCACTTCCTCCAACTCATCGTAAAAGTTATAGAGCGCTAGTGAACTGTCACCAGAGTAGCCTACATCCTGCACTGAGCTTAAGTTATGATAGAGTCCATCAAGACTCATTAGTGTTTCCACTACAAATGATATGCTGTCAAATGCGCTGTTCACCATCTCGGCAAGTGGGTTTATCGATTGGATTTCAGTGTGTTGGTGGTCGTTTGAGCCGTCCCCTGCTGATCAGATCCCCCAAGACTCATGTCAGTACCAGGTGTAACAAAGCAAAAGACTGCAAGTAAACATGAATGTAAACACTTCTCAGTTTTTAAAGAGAATAAATAAATAAATGTTTAACCTTTTAAAACCTGGATCGACGTCAGTTTTCTTGTGCTGCATTCAGGCCCCTTTCACAAGCTATTTAACCCTTTGAAACTGAACAGATTGGTTCGGTTTCTTTCAAAAACATGGGAACAAAAAGGCAATGATCAGCTTGGAAAGAAATGTCCCACAAAGCTAGAAATTAGTAAAAGGTGACAAGAAAATGAGGTGAAAATTAGTTTTAAAAAAGGGGGGAAGAATTATTTTATCAAAAATCTAGGAAAAATGTCCAGAAAACGACATTTATAATCATTATAATTATACATTTAAAATTATGTTACAGAAAAGAATTATGCATATAGGTTGTTATTTACATTTCGTCTTTTGCTTATTTTCAGGTAATTCTCTTGTCACTTTTTATTCATTTTCTTCTAATTTTAGGGTCACGTGTTCATTTGCTCATTGCCTGCATCTCATGGTTTTGAAATAAATCAAACCAATTTGCTCAGGCTTTAAAGGGTTAATGTGGAAAGAAATGCTTTCAGCATGTTTGTTAGACCCCAGAGACACACACAATCTGTTTTGGTGAATGAAAATGGACTGTTTTGTGGAAAGAAAATTCTAAATGTCAAGTTAACCTGAGCTTACATGATTTGATTTAGCACAGTATCCCCTGTTATATTTGTTGTAATAAAACACCAGAGAGACAGGCAGAGGAACTGCATGTCTCTGGACTCTTATTGGTATTTCTGATGAAATACAGAGAAACAACAGAGAGGTGGAAGAGGAGGGTTGTGTGAAGTGTTTGTGCATTTAGAGGAAGTTCTTTGTTAAAAATCTCGTCAGTAAGGGATGTGATTTTTCTGTGGAATTCAGGCATTCCCAACCTCAAAGTGTGACTCATGTGAATCATACAAATCTGTATTTTGTATCAGTAATTTATGTTTGTTCAAGTGAAATCAAAGAGGATTTGTGGACATCCATATGCTTAAGTGTGTGAAGATTTTTGTTTCCCTTCCAAATATAAACAAGGAAATTTGTTTGTGTTTAGCTTGAGCTAATCCTGTTAAAATGCAAATCAGTTGAAGGAGAAACTCAAGCTACAAACTACCTTCATCTAAAGGGTCGACGGTGTGGTAAATGCTTGTAAATAGTCAGCGACATCTATAGCTGCAATGACCGGTAGGTGTGGTTTGCAGTGGAATTAAGTGTGCATTGTTTGGTGTAACGTTATTTTACGAGATGAAGTGAGCGTGCTTGTTTGTGTTTGATGTGCTGTACACACTACAAACAACCATAGCTGCCAGAAAACGACACAGTAATGCTAACAGGTGCCTTGTTTCTGTATGTTAGTTACCTTCTTTTGTCATGGGTGAAATGTATTGTTAGAGAAATATCATTAGTTTAGTTGTGCAGAAGTTAAAAACTGCATAAAATCTAGTTGGATAAAGCAAAAAAGCAAAGCAAAAAGCAAAAAACCCTCAATTAACATTTTACAAAAAAAATGACAAAAGATAAACGACAACAAAGAGCAGAAAAAGAAACCACTCAGTAAACATTAATATAATGAAAACCAAGAAATATATAGAATACATTACAAAGTGTAAAAGAAACAAGGAAACATAAATACACATCCAGATAACCCAAAATATCTGAAAATACTGAAGACATTACAGCTGGCATTCTTCCCACTTGATGGCGCAGACTATTTCCTGGCTTTTACCAACCCAGTGGGGCTGTAGGTGCAGGTCGCTTTTTTGTCCTTTGCACTGTGTTGTTTCACACCCTCTTCTTTAAGTCTCTATCGACCTCTCACCTGTAACTCTTCCCTCCCGCTGTCTTCTCTGCCCTCTCCTGTCATCTCTGCACATTCTGTATCTCAATTTATGCATTTTCTGCCCAATCACTAAGGGACGACCCAGAGAACGACAGCAGCGAGCTGCCAACGGCCAAGGACTATTTCCGGGATCTCTACCACCGGGTGGACGTCATTTTCTGTGACAAAACCATCCACAACGACCCCGGCTTCGTCGTCACGCTCTCTAACCGCATGAACTATTTTCAAGTAAGGGCCGATTCAGGCGCTCTGAATGAATGTTTGAGGTTTGGGAGGTGGGGTAAGGTGGCAGTTTCAGTGTGTTTGCATCAGCTTCCAAAAATAAATTGATATTCTCTTTATTTGATACTGATTTCTACTGATACTGAAGTGTCCAAAGAGATTTTATGCAAAGAAATGTATCCACGTTTATGTCACAAGCATCCTGAAAAATGGATTCAACAATCTAATTTTCATGTGTTAGAGTGGTCAATGAAACTCTGGCATACATCATTTATTTTGATTATTTAGGGACATTTTATGTGAAACTCCAAAACATCAGGTATAAATCACAGGAGAAAGGGCCTTTTGGGGATACTTTGGTTTCCAAAAACACTATCAGGGAGTGTATCTGTACAGTATCTGTTGTAAAAAAAAAAAAAAAGTTCTTTTGCTTGATGCTCTAAATGCTTCAAACCTGCCGAGTTTTAAACCTGATGTATTTTAAATCTCCTCTTCAGATGTTCGTTTTTCGTTTTTCCTGTTAGTCTCCCTGCTGGTGTTTCAGTTAGCAGACACAGATGAAGTCTGACAGGCCTGTGGTGATCCCTACTTCTAACATTTGTGTTGTTTGTTTGTTTGTCAGGTGGCCAAGACAGTAGCACAGAGGTTGAACACAGATCCCATGCTGCTGCAGTTCTTCAAGTCACAGGGGTAGGAGGCTTGTCTCATCCACACACACACACGTGTGCGCGCACACACACACACACACACCCACACACGCACTAGTCATATGATCAGTGGTGTTGACACAGACCCAAAAAGTGCATACTGTGTGAATGTAGTAAAGCTGTGTGTAATAACATTAAAAAAACAGCACTGATACTAGTCTTTCTCACAGTGTATCAGGCCAGGAGGAATAAAAATATGTCATATAAAACTGGTGCAACAGACGAGACATGGTAAAAAACAAAATAGGCGACGGGGGAAAAGCTTTAGTATTTGTTTTTTTATTGACTTGTTATTGCTTTTGCTGTGCACTAATCATTCCTGCTTAAAAAGCTTAACTTGCAGTGTTGCTGTGGTTGTTGTTTGAATGATGATTCACAGTGAAGGAAAGAGGAAATGTGGTTTTAAGGTCATTAGGGATATACCTGCATAAAATTTCCATGCTACAATTATTGTGGCAAAGAAATCAAGATAAATGGTTTCATCACAGTAATGATCAGATTTTTCTGAAATACTGCTATTGCTTCATAAAGCTGCAGTGTTTTTCCCTATAGTTGTTCAGGTCTGGCGGGCAACAAAGCCAACAGGAAGCCTTGCCGGGTCCACAATTATGTTTTAATGCCTAAAAGTAAAACTAAATATCCATTCCAGTGTTTTTTTTCCATTCTGCAGCAGCACACCGCTGTGGGTCTATGAACGAGACAAGTGTCTGGTTAGTTAACTTGTCTGTAATAACAGCAGGGCAGTTATGTGTTTGTTCTCTCAACTGCTAAAGTGAGTTGAAGTGAACATAATATTGTCTGAACTGGTTATGAACAGGCTCGGTGGTGAATAACACACGAACATGCTGACGGGTTCAGTGTTTTTGTGTTTTCAGTGGAGCTAGACCAGAGAATATTTGCTTAAAAGCGGATCTGTGATTCTATTTTACCCTCATTGTTCTCCATGAAGTTTGCTGGAGGTGAGCGCTGGGCTCGGTTTAAAAAATAGCCTTTTAAATGCCACGCCATTTGTCAGCAACCAGTCATATGGTAACTCTGGGCGGCAGTTTGGCGTGCAGTTAACACACCAGTCAAGATTTTGTTTGAACAAATTGCTCCTGGTGTTATTCACTACTTTTTTGGAACAAGGAAATAACAGAAGTGACAGGTGAACCAGCTTTAGAAGTGGTGCACTTTCTTTTTAAATAACTACTGTGCGGTGGATCTAATTTATGCCGATGTGAAAAGAGGTTCATATGGATTACGACAAATGATAGATAAATTGTTAAATTGTGTCGGGGTGGATGGCTCATCTGCAAGGCCACGGCAGTTACAGCTGGATGGTATACCCGTTCATCCTGTTTTTGTGTTTAATAGTTTGTTCAGTTGACTGGTGAAATATATTATTGTTGTCATATCTCACTGGTTACTGCAGTCTACTATTTGAGTTTGTGAATGTTAATGACAGTTATCAAGACATAAAACCAATGATCTGCTGATGCTTACAAATCCACAATCGATAGTCCAACAGCGGCAATTCAGTGCTGAAGTAACTAAAAGCATCACAAACAAGAGCAGGTTGGTAAAGATTTCAAGACAGGTGACTAAAAGTAACTTTATTTTAGACTCTTTGCACCCATTTATGTTGTCACACATTACATTATCATATATGTAAGGTAAAATTATTGAAGAGTTTATGATCCAGCACACTTGTTTATATGAGTTTCTGCATTTGTAAATAATTGTTTTGAGATATTTTTCTTGTTTGACATATAGAAAGAAATGCATAGTGCAGTACATTTATATACCGTGTTTTCATTGTCACAGCTTGTGTCATGTTTGCCTTTAATTTGATTACTTGCAGTTGTTTGTAGAAATGTTGCGTAACCTGTCCCCCCCCACCTTTCTTTGTTGTTTTCCTCTAACTCCTCCCACTCTGCCTCCCTCCCGTCCTCATTTCTCCCCCCTCCATTGCTCCTCTGTTCTGCCTCGACATCTTTCTGAATTTTTCGTCTTTCCCTCCCGTTCAACCACCTCTTTTCTCTCCTTCTCTTCATTTTTTTCCACCCTCTGTTTCTCTTCTCCTGTCATCTTTCCTTTGTCCCCTTGGTTGTCCTCCCCCCCTGCCTGGTGGTGTGGTGGCCAGGTACAGGGACGGTCCAGGGAATCCTCTCAGACACAACTATGAGGGAACGCTGCGGGACCTGCTGCAATTCTTCAAACCTCGGCAGCCCAAGAAACTCTACTATCAGCAGGTAGGAAGTGTCTGCCAACTCTGGGACTTCTAGGGGGTGTTATATGTAGTGTATTTGTTTCCTTTCCTACATGTTTTTGGAAGTATATTTTGGCCCAGGACCGCCGCTTCTGCGCCAAAAAGAAGTGGCTTTAATGTCTCAAATAATTTTTGTTATCTGTGGTTTTCTTTTTTAATTTACTGTTTTTCACACTTTCTCATGTTGCTCATTTCACTCACACAAGTTTCTCAAATGTGTGAATTCGCTGCATCTTTTTTCTTACATTATAGTAAATTGAATATTTTTGGCGTGACTGTTCAACTTCTGTTCCAAAATATTGTGATGGGCCTTTTTTTTATAATTGTTTTCTGATGTTTCATCAACCAAACGAATAATAGTTTAATTGTGAAAATATGATCATTAATAACTCCTAATGTGAACTTCTGTCAAAATGAGGTCTGATTTATGCTTTATCATTTCTCTTACTCAAAGTTGCTTTCCTGAAAGTTCAGAGGGCTGAATCAAACCTGTGGCTGCTGGGACAAGGACACAGCCTCTGTATATGGGGTGCCCACTCTACTATCTGAGCTATTCGGCGCCCCCTTTCAATTTATCTTACTGGACAAAGGGGAAAAAAATCCAGTGACGTAAGGAGTGCGCCCCATATGCTGAGGCCTTTACAGCAGCCTGGGTTCGATTCTAGCCTGTGGCCCTTTGCTGTGTGTCGTTCCCCCTCTCTCTCCCTCATTTCCTGTCAATCTACAACTGTCCCCAAAAAAAGGAAAAGTCGCCCAAAAAAAATCCTTAGAAAAGAAAAAAAACGTGAGGGGCTCAGCATCACTGAGACCGTTATAAAAAGCCAGGCTGTTACAGCACGCTGATCAGCGCCAGATTATAGCCGTCAGCTAATGTATCAGAAAAAGACAAATTTTCAAAAAAGATGAGTCAGGCATTTATCACCTTTCATCAGTATTGTTTTCTAAATAAAAGTTTGTTCCGGCCGTCTCCGTGGCAGTTTAAAGAACTTATTTGTAGCTGTACAGACGAGTGTGAAGGGAGATCTTTCTGCAAATGATAAACTGCTGTATTGTCTGCACACAGCTGGACCACTCATTCAATTTTGATTGGAACTAGTCGGATCTAAATTATGGAAACACATTTGACCACAGCACTGCTCGCCCACCATTAACACTTAACAGCTTCCTGCGTGGAGCTCACAGCGCAGCTTCTCTTCTGATTGTTTCTCTGTCCTGCTGCATCCACAGTTAAAGATGAAGATAACAGACTTTGAGAACAGGAGGAGTTTTAAATCCATATGGCTCAACAGCCAGTTCAGAGAGGAGGTAACACACACTTTTAACACTCATTCACACACTTGCATTCCCCCTGAGAAATGTGTCACAACACGTAATGAGTTTGTGTGTTTTTTGCAGGAGATCACCCTCTACCCTGACAAGCATGGCTGTGTGCGGGACCTTTTGGAAGAATGTAAAAAGGCAGTGGAGCTCTCTGAAAAAGGCTCTGAGAAGCTCAGGTAAACACCTTGCGGGTGTGTGTGTGTGTGTGTGTGTGTGTGTGTGTGTGTGTGTGTGTGTGTGTGTGTGTGTGTGTGTGTGACATTAGTGCCCTCCTCAAGGTGGTAATTCATGCTGATTTTTGACAACATGTTATGTGTGTGACCCACTGCTGAGAGATTTTTCAAAAGCTTTTAGTAGCAGTTAGCAGCTAACTCATAGACGAAGAACAGCGGTTAAAAACACCTGCAAATTGGGATATTTATTTATTTATTATTTTTTTATTATAATTTTTTTAAATGCATGTCTTCCTTCCTTTGTATCATTCTGTGGGTTTTGTGGGTCTGTGAATACAGTGTGGGTGGAGCTCTGTGAGATCTTTTTTCCTAAGCAGCAATTTGTGACAATTAACTGTTGATCTGTTCAGAGCTGATCAGATCAGTGGATGAGAGAAGTAGCTGCTGCAAGTTAAAGCAAACTTTAAGGCCCAGCAGAATCAACAGTCCAGCTCCAAAAATAGAAAACCACTTTGTGGCTGCAGATACATTAACCGTGACGAGCTGCTACAAATTAGTGAATGTGTGGGAAACCTTGATTTCTTGGGGTCTTCCACAGTTAAGGAAAACCTGAAAAAGTCACACAAAAAACTGAAAGTTTCAGAAAAATCGTGGAATTTTGTAGTTTGTAGTAAAATTGTTTCAGTAGTCTTCCTTGGATAACCTTCCGTGTAATGCAGCATAACGGCAAAACTTTTCTCTGAAGCTGTCGATGTCATGTAGCTCTCATGTACACTGATGTGTGACGGTTTGTTCCTCGTGACATTCATGTCTTCATTTTCCCCCCATGTTGTCCTGGTAATTGTTTTATTTTTTTAAATCTCAAAGGATTTTAAAAAATGTCTGACAGGAACAGAAAAAAAACATTATGGCTCGCTGAAAAGTCATAAACAAGTTTTGAAATTTAGTCTGTGAAAATGTGATGGAACCCTGAACGGAGATGGTAAATTATAGTTATTTCATTGTGATTGTTCATACTTCACTTAGAGGGCAGTACTGTTGTTTTTTGAATCACACCTCTTTTGCTTGTGGATGCCGGCATGCTGCCTAAAATCACTCTTAGGAGCTGCATGATGATGCCATTGTTAGCTTCTGTATAAAACTGCAAAGGCGGTGTAACAAAGCGACGTTTTTATGCCCTATTATGCAACCTTTTTGTAAAAAGGGTTACAGTTTCAGTGCTGTCTGGGGAAGGTTACCTCCTTAAACCGATGCCCAGCAGTGGGTTTAGCCCAAATAATGACCACTGATCTCCAAACTTTAAGGCCAAGTGAAATGAAAAGTACATTTTACAAGTTTTAATCATGTGTCGCTGTGTTAATTGTCGATTCGTCTCTCGTCATATGTCAAATCATCATTATCGGAGCGTAAAATCCCATATCTTTTCTCTCCCTGTAAAAATGTTTGATGACTCATCCTGCACTCAGGGGAGCTTACAAAAGTTCATCCAATCAAAAGAGACTCTGGGCAAATAGCTAGCCACTCCGATCATAGAAAAGCACACCACCACCCCTCGTGTATTTTGGGGGAGTTTGGAGAGTGCAGTCTGGCCATTTTTAGACACTATAGTTGGCTGTCATTTTGGATTTTGTTGAACCGTTTTGATCTTTTTTTCTTTTCATGTAAAGTCCATCACTGTGTGCAAAATTTACTTAAAGCTCATCAGCAGAGTGACGATCACCCCCCCAAATAATAATTTGTTAATTTTTCAAAGATTTTTACGGGGTACTTTACAATCATGGCCTCAGAGGTACTTGTATGTAAGAAAGCACCCAAAGACATTGTCTTTAACATCCCTGGGATTTTTCATATCTGCTTCCAATTATTATTTTTGTTGACTAATTCATGTTATCCCCTGTTTAATGTGATTTTCTGCTCTGAAAAATCGGTTTCTTTGCTGTAGAGTATAAATCCTGTCTCCCTCTGTCTCTCCCTCCCCCTGCAGGCTGTTAGAGATAGTAAGCTATAAAATCATCGGGGTTCACCAGGAGGACGAGCTGCTAGAATGTTTATCTCCGGCTGCCAGCCGCACCTTCAGAATAGAGGTATGTGCGTATGTGAGGCGTTCCCCGTGTCTCTGTTTTTAATGCCTCTTCTCTTTTTGGGTTATTTTTAGTCATTTTTCCTCCTTCAGTCACTTCTCCACTTAACAGGCCTTCAGTGAGACACTTATAGTTTTTGATCTGATCAGTCAGTCTGTCTACACATGCAGACAGTTTGGCAGCCATCTCTTGCAGGGTTTAACTTTTTCAAAAGAATCTGTAATAGATACTTTAAAAACCAGTCTGAAGCACAAAACTCTCTTTGGCTGAAAGTCTGATGCACTTGAACTGCAGCTAACAGTAATGTCCACTTGTTCTGACAACATGAGTGACGCACAATGAAAACTTGAACCACTGGAGGTCAACATTAACACCATTTGTTAAATTGCTCTTGCGAGTTGCAGATAAATTTTCAGCTGACTGGCTCAACACACGTCATGGCCAGTAATTAGAGTAACCTGCTCTGAAGTTAGTAAGTGCAGAGTTTCCCACAGAATTAGATTCTGTTTGTGGCAGTAGCTGCCTTGGGGTTTGATGCAAAACTTTCTTTGATCATGAAGCTCAACATTTATGTATAAATCTCTGGTTTATCAGTGAAGTGACTCAAGTGCACTGCAGACTGGAGTCTACTCACAGTAGGCGGCTCTCATATTGCAAATTGAAATTGTGAATATAAAATACACCTAATGGAAACACGTCAATTTAAAAAAAAAAACCAAAAAAAAAAACGCTTGAATGAGGTGATTATAGGCAATTCTAAAAAGCCATATTTTGCAGACTGCAGTGGAAACATTATTTTCACATGATGCTATGGCTATGTGCTTGTCGGTAGGAACTGCCTCCCTCAGGTGTTATTTCATCGCATAACTTAAAAAGTTGAAGTTAAAAAGTTCCACAATTCCTCCACCTCCCAGAGATCCTTCACATGTGGCCGCTCCTACTTATAACGGGCTCGCCTTTCCATTATCGCTCACGTTTCCACCAGCCTTGGATTGGAAAAACTGACGGCAGAAACAAAGCTGCATGTTTTAACATCATTCTCCATGCTTCTCCGAGTGTTATCATGAGAGGAGAAGTCGCATAACATCACTCAGTGGAAACGCAGTATTCTAACAATTGTGTTAAATCGATATTTGGAAAATATCGCTTAGTTACTGCACAAATCTGTAATGGAAACCTGCTTAGTGACAAACAGCGTGACAGAATAGCAGACTTGGACTGAATGCAGATCGGCAGGTCCACGTTACATAAGTCTGGTGTATCAAATGTCTGTATCCTTATGAAAGACAACATAATTTACACATGAAATAAATATATAAATAATTCTACCCAGTTAAGGCCAGTGAAGTTTAAAATTGAATCGACTAACACATAAAATAGCAAAGGGGATAAGTTAGGCTTCAAGTCTGTCATTCCAGAAAGGCCTTTCTGGAAGACTTTTTTATTTTCAACTTAACCACAGCAGTCAAACATGCAGCAACAACATAAGTTAACAAAAGTATAACATACAGCTTTATAACTGTACAAGTTCATAGACAAAACAATTGTTAATGTTGCTATTCACCCATTATTAGCTTAAACACATCTACATTGCATACATTAGCCTGGTGGCCAGTGGGCTTTTCCTCTACTCAAAACTTAACAAATTCAATGTATTTTTTAAATAATTTATCTCACTCACTGTCGGTTAACGTCACTGCATCTCTCCACAGAATAACATAGCTGTATTTTAGGGTACCTGCTTGTTTTTTTTTCGCCTAATATTGTTGAAACAGAGCAGCTAATATTGCCATAGATGAGATGCCCAGACAGGCAGGTTTATTGTGCCTCATGAGTATTTTATCTCTTAAAGATGATGGTATGGATCGATGTCTTCACTTTGCATCAACAATTTTGGATTGTTGATCAATGCAAAGGAAACGCTGAACTGACTTGACTAAATCCCTTCACTCTTCATATTTCCCTTTTTCCCTCAGGAGATTCCTTTAGACCAGGTGGACCTGGACAAAGACAGTGAAATGCTAATCCCTGTCGCTCACTTCCACAAGGAAGTCTTCGGCACCTTCGGGATCCCCTTCTTGCTCAAGATCAGACAGGTGTGTGTGTTTGCACGTGTGTTTTCATGAGTTTCTAGTCTACTTAACATAATTCATGATTCAGTCACCTAACTTGCTCTGTGGGTGTTTGTTTGTGTCCTTCCTTGACCACGCCTGTCCCTGCACAGGGTGAGTCATTTCGGGAGGTGATGAGGAGGATCCAGACCATGCTGGACATCCAGGAGAAAGAATTTGAGAAGGTACAACACCACACACAACGACCGCACACTATTGAGTGCATTTTAAAGGACCTACTTCTAATTACCAGCCACCCAGTCCAGCTGAATGGGGGGGCAGTTCTTCACCCTATAAATGAGCTGTTTGTGATTCAGTCTATTCGATCAAAATAAGGCTGTTATCTTACGATCTTCACGTGTGCCGTTTGTGTATAGTTTACTTCATAGCGTACTTCGCTCAGTGTTAACATCGCCACAATAACAAGAAAACAGTCACATCGCTCCATTTAAAAGATTATCGCGAACCGTAAGCCTTTGTGTTGTCATTAGTTACGTTACAGATATGTTTTGGCAAATAGTCAATGTTAGATGTTACCAGTCTAAAAGAAACTTTGTGAGTTCAGCATCAAACCGCCTCGTTTTACTCTCCAAGAGCTGTCTCCAGCGTTGGGAAGCCACACCAATATTTACTCTGGTTGTGTTTCTTCTTACATCGCTTCTTTTCTTTCCACGGAGCGTTGCTTCTCTCCGGGAGCTGCTTGTCACGGGGATAACGGTCGTTTTCTTGGAGCCTCTGCCATCGCGGTGTTTCTTACACACTTACAAATGAACTGAGACTGTAACTTATACGCTGTATCCATTGACTCCACTAGCCCAACTTCTTCATCCTCTGCTGCGGCACACAGTGGCTGCAGTGACTCAGGGAATCGCCTCTCAGACAGGATGTATTATTACAAAAGGGACAGCTGTCCCCGGCTGCTTAGCAGTGGATATCTCTGCAATACTATGCATAGGCATTTTGGACAAAACATCAAAGGTGTTACTTCTTCACGCTCTGTTGATAGGGTTAGTTCATTTTTTGAATGTTTAACAAATTATGACCAAATCTTACAAAATGCACCTTTAAATGTATTTGGTGTATTTGGATACATATGTTTAAAAAACAAAACAGAACTGGGTATAAGACTGAAGTGTGACAGAACTCTACTACTTTTACAGTATTTAGTGTTCTGCAGGGAAACAGTGTTGGACTGTTGATTGACTCGTGTTTTTTTTGTTTGTTTGTTTTCAGTTCAAGTTTGCGATTGTGATGATGGGGCGGCATCAGTACATCACTGAAGACGAGTATGAGGTCAACCTGAAGGACTTTGAACCACAGCCAGGTATTTAATGCTTCTGCTGCTAACGCGGCTGCTGCGGTTGTTACTTTTACTGCAGTAAAGGCACACGTCATAACCCAGAAAGCGTAGTTTTGTCTATAATATTATGAGTGCAACGGACTGGAACCGAGCAAAAGGGAAACAAAAGCTTGGAAAAGCATCATAAAGACAAGCCTGTGAGATTAATCATTTGACCCTGAGCAAACTGGCTTGATTTCTTCCAGAAACATGGGATTAAGGTAATGAGCAAATTGCCAAAAATAGCAAGAAATTACGAGAAAATTACCAGAAAATAAGAAAAAGGAAAACGTTTTAAAACAAACAAGAAAAAAATGTATGCAATTTACAGGACATTTCTTGCAAAGTTGTTCATTATGTTTTTTCCTATTTTGTCAAAAGAAATCACAACAATTTTCTCAGGTTTCAGAGAATTAAATGCTTGTGAAAAGTGTCTAAAC
Organism: Plectropomus leopardus; assembly: GCF_026936395.1. NCBI lineage: Eukaryota > Metazoa > Chordata > Actinopteri > Perciformes > Serranidae > Plectropomus > Plectropomus leopardus. The sequence continues at coordinate 26,021,627 of NC_142193.1, forward strand.
GCAGCACGATCCAGGTGTTCAAGGGTTAAATGCACTGCATTGGCACAGCTCAAAGAAAAAAGGTTTACCTTTTGGCCACTTATTCTGCAAACTTAGTGCATCATCATCCAACACTGCAGCGTGTTGGCAAGAGCACATTTCTGGTAGATTCATAGGAATCAAAACTTCCTAATTTTGTTCATTTTTACTGCTTCATCGACAGAGAAAAGATTAGTTGGTCATCACAACTCTCACATCTGTGTCAAGCCCGCACCAGCATGGCCTCCCGGAATATTTTTTGGGAATTTTTTTCCAGAGCTTTTTGCGTCTTAAAGTCTGTCTGTACACATCCTAACAGAGAAAGCGTGTTTTTGCCTGTAACTAAGATTTATGCTTTATTCGCATTCAGTTTAAGTGCTTTAAAGGGAAAATTCACCGCCTCTTATGTGGACGTCCCATCAGTGTTGATGGGAATTGTAGTTTTTCCAAGCAATAAATTACAGTAGTGCTGTATTGACTGAGAAAGCAGAGTTCTCCCGCTCGCAGACCCGTCCCGGCAGTACCTTCATCTACCAGGATGCATTGCAAGCTCCTGACGCCCTAACAGGAGTTATAGTGTGTTCCGTTTGCTTTTGAGGATCTTTGTTTCCAGTCAGAAATTTCAACTGGATTGCCCCGAAGTCAGATTTCCGACTCAGAAAGTCTGACGAACCTCACCAACCCGAGCTTAAAATCCACGACGGTTTCTTTGTGCATCAACAGTGGTGAAGCAGCAGTAACAGTCTGTTTATTAGGTTCTCTGTCTCATTCGTGTCTCAGCGAAATTGCAAAACGTGGTACTGAAAAGTGCTTCCAGCACACCTGTCCATGCATAGCAATGCACACACAGGCGTCCACACTGAAACTCATTCCAGCACAAAGATTCAGTTGCTGGTGGCATCGGAGGGCGATCTGAGCAAAGGTGCAATCAGTCGGTGTTTGATCCCGGCAGCTCCAGTTCTGGAAGCTCCCCGCCGGCCTCTTTTGGGGTGTTTCCACCAGCAGGTCGGTCCAGTTCAGTTGAGTTCGGTACGCATTTTTTTGCATTCTCATCATAGACTGTATATAAAGATGGAAAACATGACAGTGTAGCTTTTCTGTCTCGGTCGCCCCCTGGTGTCTGACTGCTGTGTGGGTCATAAAGCCCGCCCCTCCACGTTAGTGAATGGGACATAGGCCAAACTAAAAACTCAAAGTACACGCCAAATACATTTTTCCCAAAGATGGTTTTTGTTTATTTGATCGTTTTTATGATAAGCGGGGGTAAGCAGGGGCACGCTGTTCATCTTTATTGACAGCCTATGGTCCTGTTTGGGGTGGTACAAAGGGACTTTGTTGGGGCCCTGTAGCGCGATCTTTGTGTAAAAACAGCTAAAGAGAACGCAGAGGTTATGTTATTGCATCCTGAGCATGCCCCTTGGTTCTTGGAGGCTGAAAATCCACTCTGAAACAGCCTGTAGTTCCTTGACCACATTTACTATCACCAGGGATCGGAAATTCACGTAAAAGATGGTGAATTTTCCCTTCAGATGCTCCTCAGTTTCACAAAGATAATAACTTATAATTAGAGACCTAACGATGTCCTTTTTGACTTTCCTCCCAGGTAACATGTCCCACCCGCGCCCCTGGCTAGGGTTGGATCATTTCAACAAAGCTCCAAAGAGAGGTCGCTACACCTACCTGGAGAAAGCAATCAAGATCCACAACTAAAAGCAGCCCGCCCTTCCTCTTTGTCCTCCTCCTCCTCCTCCTCCTGCTCCGCCTTCCCTACTTTAACACACCATAACCACAGACTGTAACCAACCGTGTGTGTGAGTGTGTGTGTGTGTGTTTGTGTGTGAGACTGTGTGGGCGTGCGTGCGTACGTGTGTGTGATCATCACTTTTAACACCCTGCCTGGACACCTCTACAGCTCTACACCGGCACTATGTCTTCAGCGATTCGGATCTTGCTGCAGCTGACGGATTATTCTTCAACCACAAAATAAACTGCACCAACCACCTCCTGACTGTCGATTTTGTTGTTTTTTTCTTTTTTTTTTTTCTTCTTTTTTTTTAAATCGTCTCCCTCCACTTTTTTTTTTTTCCTGGCTTCTCTACCTGTTGACTGCCTGTTTTTTTGTTGCCTGTCTGGAAGTGGGAGAAATGAAATGGGATTTTAATATAAAATAAGCGGAGAAGGGAGAGGAAGTGGACACAGTATAAATACAAGTTTATATATATATATATATATATATACATATATATATATATATATATATAAATTATGAACTTGTAGACTTAGTTTTCCTTCTCCCACCTCACACCAGATTTTTTTCCCTTCATATTTTTTGGGGGTTGTTTTAAACTAAAGAGTTGTGTGAAGAGGCGTCATGCTGCTGCTGTGTGGAGAGTTTGGAGGATGTTTGCGAGGACTAACTGACAGAAAAAGAGGCGAGCAAGGGTTGATGGTCTTTTTTTTTTTTTTTTTTTCAAGCTGCGAACTGGCGTCCATCCTGAGGCTCACTAGTTGCCCTGATGTGGTTCTTTATATTTTCTGCTCCCATCCTTTTAGTGCAACAAAACAAGTATTCCCAAGTTTACACGCAGTTCTTTCTCACTTAGTTTGGTTGGAGGAAAAATGAATTAATTTTTTGTCTCTTTCTGCAGATCTTGTATAATAAAATAAAAATCCACAGCATCTGTTTAAAAATAAATGGGGGAAAAAACGAAGGAGGAAATTTGTCTGTATTTCATCTTGCACGTTGGCACTTAATGTCAGAGGTTTCTCAGGACTGGCAAATGTACATTTCGGTTGTGGTTTGGAGTTGCTCAGTGACTTTGAAGGAACACACACACATGCACGGACATTATCCCCCCATGACTTCCTTTTTTTGTTGTTTTTCAGGGGGTTTTAATGTATTTCTCAGTCATTCCTCTGAACGCAAACACACACACACACACACACATACGAGCTTTGTCATCTTGACTGAAACTGTCGCCTCCAGGTGGTTGGGAGCAGTGACTGCGCTGTGCTTGCTAGGGAGCTGCAGACACTTCGAGCCCGCAGGTTTGAGGATTGTGTAGAGACAAAACCAGCATTGTAAGAAACACTTTAAGCCCTATGAATTTATTTTTTCTTTTTGTTTCTTTTAAAGCACAGATGGAATGCTCCCCTAATAGCGCATAGCTGGCTCTGTAAAGACAACATTTAAGAATTGTATATTTAAAAATATGAACGTGTAAAATTAAAGAGAAACACACGCCTTTGTTGTTGGGTACAGAAGGAGCCAGGTGTTCATATTTCTTGTGTGTAGGGTTTTCTTTTTTTCTTTTTTCTTTTTTGCGTTCCTGATGTACCATTGACGATTTTTTTCTGTTACATTTGGATTTCTTTTTTTGTTTTTCTTTTCAAAACTAACTGCATTGGTTTTGTCTTGTTAAAAACGTGCAGTACAAAGATGACCTGCAGAATCACACCTTAATTTGATCTTTTCCAGTTTAAAATCCTCAGTGTAGCAGCAGTGTACGACAACTATTCCTGTATATTGCCTTTTTGCTGGAAAATGTATGTTGAATAAAATTTTCTATAAAAACAAACAAAAAAAACACCACTCTGCTGCTTTTCCACACCAGTGTTTTGTCTGAAACACTGTGAAGGAGTAGTCCAACATTTTGGGAAATACACTTTTTCACATATCACTTTTTTGATGGAGAGTTGGATCAACAGCCAGCAATAAGTTAGAATACCTCACAGGGTTCCTGCAGATCCTCAAAAAGGCTTAAAGGCATTGAATTGGTATTAAATTGACTTAAATTAATAATTCAGAATGCTCAGACATGGGAAGTAAGATTTTATTTATCTTTCATTTCTGACATTTAACTACACTTAACAGTAAGAATATGACAATTTTGTTTATACATGTGTATTTTGGACTTATTGTAGGAGCTGAGCTGGAAATGACAATATTAACCAAAAAATTACACAATCTTGCCAAAATGTATGTCATATGCATGAACAGCCAAAATTACCAAAAAAAGGAAATCCCTTTTTGCCAACTGTCCACTCTAATCCCCGTTTTGTCTGTCTCTTGTTGAAGCAGTTACATCCAGCAGGTTCGGGTTTGTGGCTGTGACCTCTTTGGAAGACGGCAAAGAAAAAAAGGCTCAAAAACAGAATTACAGTAGTGTATACCTTATATATATTCTACTTTTATTGAAAAAAAGTTATAAATAGTACAAAAGAAAAGAAAAAAAGTCCAAGCAGTAGACACACAAACATTATTGTATTAGGAAAGAGGAAGATTTATTTTTAACTAGACCAAAAATAGAAAAATAAAATTTATTTCTCAGTAAAATACTTGTGACTTACATGACCAAAGAAGGATTTTAAACACTGTAAGTATGTTATATAAGACAAAAGTAACGGGATGTTATTTTCTATTTCTATGGCTCTGTTTTTGTTCTCACGGTTGTTTACAGCATTGTCTCTTTTCAATGTGCAGCACTCTCTCACAGCGGGGACACGTGTGGTACGCATCCTTGCAGCTTTTCACGCAGAAAGGAATCGGAAGCAGCAACATGGGAACAAGGCACATGAGTAGTCTGCAACACACACACACACACACACACACACACACACACACACACACACACACACACACACACACACACACACACACACACACACATTTTGCTTTGTTTTGATCATTATGCATTTGTAAGCATCTTGGTTGTAGTTCTGGCCATATTTTGCCATGACTCAAGTGGACCTTTGAGTTTTTACCTACAACACAGGTGCAGATTTAGGGAAAAACTCAAAACTCAGGCAACACATCCCCCCTTGAAATTTAGAACATGACCCCCAAAAACATGAAGGTAGAAGACTGTAATAAAACTAAATTACCAGAGCATTTCTACTATAAACGGATGCTTAAAAGGCTTACAAACGAATTCATTATAACTCAGGAAATTAAATATTTGAGATTCAGAATTTACTGGACTACGTACCCTCAGGCCCCCCAGCTCACTCTGTCCTCCCAAATGTTAAAACAAACCCTTTGACCTGCCTTTGACCTCAATAATAAGATAGTTGAATTTACATCTTTGTAACAGTTTCAACAAGGACTAAACATTATAATTTTTTTAAGTGTAGAATCTGTTGTATTGGATATTAAATCATATTGGACCTAAGAGTATGCCAGGGAGTGTATGTTAATGTTTTGACATGTGGGCAAATTGGCTAGATTTCCTTGAAAATTCAGGGAAGAAGGGAATGTGAAACTTAAGAAGGAATAACCCCCAAAATTAGCCAAAAATTTAAAATAAATAAAAAGTATAAAGTACAAAGAAAATTACTTGAAAATTAGCACAAAAGAATAAAAATAAATAAATTAAAAACCTCAAAAAACCTCAAATAAACTATCAAAAAGCTGGACAGCAAAAAAAAAAAGCAAAATCAAAACAAAAAAATAATGAAATTGAAAAATATATAAAAAATGAAAATTATAAATATTTTTCAAATAAGTTACAATTTTAAATATATAACTTTTTTAAACTGGAAATATGTTTTAGCTTTGGAGATATTTTCACGAACTTTAATTTTTATTTTACAATTTTTTTTTTTGCATTTCTTGCCAAATTGCTTATTGCTTATGTATTATTATTATTATTATTATTATTATTACTGTTAATAATAATAATGATGATAATAATGATGATGATTATGATTATGATAAGAATAATAAGAGTAATTTGTTATTATTATTATTTTATTATTGTTGTTGTTTTTATTATTATTATTTTAACCATAAATACATGTAGCCCCAGACTCATCACAGGTTTACGGTGATCTGTAGGGGCCACAAACACATAAATGTGGCCACACAAAAGGGTCAATAAGCTCCCTGAAACACACACTCACCCGAGGACGATGATGGTTGTGCACAGTATCCAGGCAAACTGTCCTGCTTTGAACGTGACGTTGGTCATGACCTGCTGCTGGCAGTGGGTGCACGTCGTCATGCCAGGATGACGCCCCAGATCCCTGTCGTCAATCACAAACGTCTCATGGCCAGTTTTGCGACCTGCTGCCTGCGTGTTTCCTCCTGCAGTGTACACTGACGGAGGGGAGACAAGAGGGAGGATCAGACAGGGTTTTTGAAGTTTCCAGGAAGTGTAACATCAGGTGTGAGTTCACCTGGCAAGGCCTTAGAGGGGGTCTGCGGAGGATGTAAGGGAGGGTCCAGTGGATTGTCGTAAACAGGCTGACTCTCATCTGGACCACAAGAAAAGGACAGAAAGAGACGAGTGAATGAGGCAGTCTGAAAATGATGATGATGATGATGATGTGTGAGCACAGTGTGTTCAGGTTTACCTGGTGCGAGGTACGTGTAGAGAGGAGGCTCTATTTGTACATCTGCACTCATTGTGCTGCAGAGAGAGACAAAGAGAGAGCACAGATAGAAAAAAATGTTACAAATGGTTCCTTCTTTTCAAAGACAGAATACACTAATAGGGATAATTGGCTTGATTTCTTTCAAATAATTGAGAAGATGGCAATGAGCAACTAAAAATCTTAAAACTTAAAAAAAAAAAAAGAGAAAAGAATGAAAGAAAATTACCGGAAATGTAGCAAAAATAAACCCCCAAAAAACAAACAAACACTAACCAAAAAAAGAAAAAAGAAAAGGAAGGGAAAGTTAAACAAACAAACAAACCAAAAATAAAGACAAACAAAACAAGGAAGTTACCTGGGGGGAAAAACTGTTTAACTATTAGAATAATTCTATAAAATAATTTAACAATATGTAATTATGATAATTTTTAATTTAGTGCTCTGGCAATTTAAAAAATGATCAGTGTCGAAATCTACTAATTCCTTGCATTTTTTAACCATGTTTTTGTAAGAAATCCAAGCAATTTGCTCAGGGTTAAAATGTTTAAATACTTGTTTACAGCAAATGCAGGGCAAAAAAAGCGATGTTGCTCCAGATTTCAAAGGGATGCACATCCTATGATCTTTCTCAGAATTGTAAGAATTGTTTATGAGACAAATATGATGCTGCTTTCTGCCATCAGATGGAGCCAAAACCTGACTTAAAACATCTGTCAGAGCTTTCAGGACCTTCTCAACCATAGGGCTTATATGCATATTTCTGGTCACCTGTGACAGATAAGAAACTAAAGAATATGAATTCATTGTAAGTAAACTTAATTCTATTATCATTCCAGAGTAAATATAGATACAAGAAAGGATGGCAGTATCACCAGTATCACCATTTTATATATGTGTGTGTGTGTGTGTGTGTGTGTGTGTATATATTTAATTTTAAAGTGTTATTTTTATTTTATTTTTTTATGTATGTATGTGTATATATATAATTCATTAATTTATTCGTTTTTTAATTACTATTTTTTTTTTCCAATATGTCGGTGAGATCATTTCACATAAGGAGTCAAACGTAATTTTCACATGTCTTTTTCTACTTATGTCATGGATCATACCTTGAAAGTCCCCCCCCCTTTTTTTTTTTAAATGTGGATTTGGTTTCTTCCAAATGGTGCAACAGGTGCGCATGCACGCGGACACTGCTCCGGTGCACACATCCACGGCAGGAAACGTAAACCGCGGCTCGCAGGTGTGTTGCTGAACAGGTTAGTAGAGCATCAGTCCTTTATTAAAGCGCGTAACAATTAAAATGTGATAAGTTACGCAACTTTATCGCAGCTGCATTTATAGTTGAGGAGAAAGCGGCTGAAGTCAGCAGCCGTTTCTGAATCCGGTGATTTAGCCTTCAGTTCTGCAGCTAGCAGTGACCTGTGATTTAGCACAGCCTCCGGTTACACATTTACTCAAGTACTGTACTTCAGTATGAATTAGAGGTACTTTTATTTTCATGCTACTTTATTTTTCTTTTACCCCACTACATTTCAGAGGGAACTTTTGCACTTTTTACTTCACTGCTTTTATCTGACAGCTTTAGTTACTCTAGAATATTTTTTTTGCCTTAAAAAAGCATGTGAGGAGTTTATATATGTTTTGTGATAATATAGACCACCAAACAGTTTGTACAAGTACAGCTGTAACTGTCAGTAAATCAACTGTTTTTGATAAACATATAAGTCAAACAGATACAAAAACAAACAACAATAGATGTACTGATGGTAATGTATGGAGAAACATAAAAGGGCACAGATTATCAGTGTGTGAAGAAAAGAATAAAGAAAAAAAATTCAAAATAAGGAAGAAGATGGGGAACATGAAGCAGAGGTTGGGGAACTAAGGTGAGTAAATGAGGTCTGTTTGGGTTTGGATCTATTTCAGGTGAGTTAAGGATCGGTTGGATTTAGTATTATAATTTCGTACCATATCCACACATTCACTCTCCCACATAGACACGTTTCCCCAGTCGCTGAAGTTTCCATTCATAACTGGGTTGTGGCATTAGCAGGATAGATTTGATATGTTGAATATATTTTATTGAACTGTTGAAGTTTTTTTTTTTTTCGCAGGGCTGCTTGTTGTTGCATTGTTTTCTGTTGTGTAAGTAGATCCGCTCAATGTGAGGATTTAATTTTTTTCCCCAGTTTTCCAGTTTACGAGTATTGTTGTCCTGGTGACAGTTAGGTACCCACATAGAGTTATTGTGATTTATAGTGAGCATGTCACAGGTTATATTTAGCAAAACACTGATTTCTATTTGACATCTCCAGGTCAAAATGCAGAGGAAAAACTCGCCATCCTTTGAAAAACTACAGAAAGTCCTGCCATGTCCTCAGTCAGGAGGCAACAAGAGGTAAGTTAACTTTTAATTTGAAGGCATACTTTGTTGATTTTGAACCAGCTTTGTGTCATAATAATGTGGGTAGTATGTGTAAACAAACTAAGGTTAAACATTTTTGTACGCCTGCTCGTGGTGGGCGATATGGCCTTCAAATGATATTAGGATATTTTAGGGTATAAAACAAAATACCGATAAATATTTTTTTTGATAATTTCAAGAACAATTGCAACAAAAAAGTGTAATAGTTTTATATGTCAACATAAACATAATGTTTTGCTTTCAAATATACATAAAAAAGTAAATAAAAATTATCATTTCTTTAGTTTGTAACCAACAGTAAACTCAGTGAGATTCAGATTCTGTATTAAATATAAATAGCACATCATAATAAAAAATGACTATAAATTAAACATCTAATAGTGCACAAGGCTTCAAAGCTTCATAGCTGCCAAATAGTATAATTACATTCATTAGGAGATGCCACAAAATGGCGATATGATATAATATGTTATGATACGATACGATATGATACAATACGATACGCAATAGTACGATATGATACACTTTATTGTCACCGCAGGGAAAATTTGTCTTGGAGTCAGTGCCACAGTCCTTTTTCTGTTTTCTGTTACGGCAGCCTAATTATATATAAAGATGCCACCTTTTTATTAGTGAAATTATGTCTATGTGCAATTTAACCCACTTGATGAGAGCCTTGCAGACAGACGGTAAGGTAGGCATGAAAATCTTTCACCTGGCTTTTACTGTTGAGATTTATAGAAGGTTAGTTCCCAAACAGTCTGATTGGTCCATAAGACATTTAAAATGTGCTCAAATTTGCATGTCGTCACACCTTCGTCATCAATAAAAAAATAATTACTGCGCCATTTCTTACTCATCGCTCTTAAATATATGTGACTATTGCTCCATTTATGGCAGGGGATGGAGGGCATTTTGGAATAGTATCCATGAATATCAATTTCACTACATTGAAAAGTGGAAACACCTGAACAAATAAAAAGCAAAAGCCAACTCACTAATGACATAAACTATACATTAAGACAAAGATGACAATATCCCGCATGAACCACCGTATTGTGAACAGACACATTATAAATACTGACAAAAAGTCACGTTTGCGTGTATGAACAAAAAATGGCGAACTTTACTGCAAACTAAAAACTATGTCCAGATCTAGGCATGATGGGAAATATAAGCTAAGTGATTGAGACCGCAGTGAAATTTTTTTGAAACGCGAAACGCTTGATGATGATGCGCAAACGCCTCGGTCCTAATCGCATCACAGTCGTGCTTAAATGATATTAAAGCACACCCTTGTGTGTAATATTGCATTTTTCACATCTGGACCACATTGGACCAGGTTCTGATCAAAGGATTTAGACTTCTTATAGTCTTTTTTGCTTGAAGTGACGCTTGCGACTATTATTATAATTAGAGATCAAAAGTATAATGGTGCCGGTACTCAACTTGATTTTTTGAGATATTTTTTACTAATTTGAGCAAAACTCATTTGTTACATTTATGTCTTGACTGTAGCGCGTTGTAGATTTGAGTATGTCAGATATCATGCAATATACATACCTAATGATATCTAAACTGCTAAAATATTAACAGATCAATAACTTCACACTGTAAAACGGGACTTTCACAAATTACCGCTTGTTTTGAGGCCCATGTTTTGAGGTCATGTGACCAGTCTGATATAATAATCCCATATAAACCGGCCTAAAAGATGCACATGACTCCACCTCTCTACATTTCTCTCTTCTTCTTTTGTCTCCCTTTTCCTTTTGTTTCTCTTTACGTCTAAACTAACACAAAAACACTAACATGACTAAAGCATCCGTTTTCCATCTACTTGCTTGACTATCGAGTAGCATCCTCTCTGTATATTCTACAGCTGAAAATCAAATCTCACAATGTTTTTGACCAAATACCTCAATATTCATACTACATCAATACTGTTGAGTAGACTACAGATGCTTTCACATAATATTCACACAGTCAGATTTTTGGTAAATAATTTTCATCCAGGAAACGACTATGTTTATGATATTATAACATATCCGAAATCTCAGAAGATATCTAGTCTCATATAATAATATTTATATAATATAATATATATTGCCTAAACTACTACATGACTTCAGATTCTCTCTCTCACACACACACACACACACACACACACACACACACACACACACACAGACAGTCAGGTTTTACTAGCACAGATGCCTTAAACATGACTCAGATTACGTGTCTCGGGTGATGCTTAGCATCAGGAAGAGGAGGGTTCAGTGAGATTGAACATCTGTGATCGACTCTCTGCCAAACTACCGGCTGTAGATAATTGCTTCATAACTTTCCTCTTTTGTGGTTTCGTAATTGCAGATGAATCTTTAATAGCCGTACCCATCAAAAACACTAATATGGCAACTATTAAGCTGCTGGACCTTCATATTCAGCTCAGCTATTTTCTGGCTCTGTTTCATGGTGATAGACAAACTGTTGTGATTGTTTTTAACATTCATACTTTAATGAATGTAAAAGTATGAATTATAGATTAAATTCTCTTTTATTCAAAGGGATCTTAAATGCACCGTGACTGCTGCTGCCGCTTTGCAGTGCTTCGCCAAATATTGTTATTTCTCACTCATTGAAATAAGAAATTCTGCCAAACAATCAATGAATAGGGCTGTACCTAACTCAGAGTTATGTCGGTCAGATTGGATTTGACTGTTCAATCTATTTGAGTATGAGAATTCAAACAGTGACGTTCACCTAATACAGTAAACAAGCCAAACTATGCAAATTAAAGATTGGAAATGTGCAACATTTTTTGCAGATGTTAGATATCAAACCAAAAGCTAGAGAATGTATCATCTTAAGTTATTGTGAGCTCTGAATTTACCACTACTAAGCAGAGGATAAAGTTATATCCGAGCCTGACTATGCGAGGCCTCTCTGCCTGCAGACAGCAGCATCTGTCTCACTCAGACCCACTCAGGGCTTAGCTCTGCAGCATAAGAGTGCACTGTATGACTGTTCCCAAGAAAATTACACACCCCACAGGGGGTCCAGCACTGAGTCCAACCAGCAAAAGAGAGTTTGCTTTCACTCGCCTCTACAGCAGCTGCTCCTCTAATCTGTCGATCTGATTGATTAAATCACAAACTGAGGAAGTCTGGGGCTTGATGGCTTATTCACCACCAAACTGCTGCAGAGTAAAAAAAAGTAAACCCTGTGAAGAGTTTGTGCTGCGTTCTGCAAAAAAATCAGAGAGGGGACACAAAATGATCAGAAAAGGACACGCAAACAAGACAGATTGCCAATCCAGTGCATGTTTCTTAGTTTGATACATTTTAAATCAGACTTGACATTCTCAAAACTACTTTTTCAATAATGCTTCGGTGCATTCATGCAAATGAGAGGGTAATTTTCTGCAGTTTCCTACATTATCAATTGCCCATATAATTCTGATAAAAGCGTATTACACTGGTCCTCTGTTGAACTGTCTTACACCCCAAATAATTCAGGCATTAGGACATTGCACAAAGTCGCAAAATTATAATAATCTGTTAAGCAACGTTTTAATACATTTGAATCAGACTTTCGTTTGTGTGAATGTGTGACTTTCGTACTTTCACTGATTAAAGAAGTAGAGGACTTGACGACATCCTTCTCCTGAATGTCAGCAAAAGTAAGGCGACAATAGTGGATTTTCGGAAGAAGTAGCAAAGGAACTACGCTCTTTTGTATCCAAAAGTTTAATATTTTATTTCTAAGGTCACAGGCTTTTGCAGGTAATAAAATGTATGGTGCTGTTGGTACAAACTGTTTTGGGAAATGCAGTTAGTATTAACTAGATGTTAAAGATTATTTAAAATGTAACAAAGCTGAGAAAAAAGGTAAACAGAACTGCACAAGCAGCGCTTCATGGGGAGTTACACTGCAGTCTTTCCACACCTCCTGACATTCTTGTTTGTCAGGCATCAGATTTAGCCACAACATAACTACCTATCTCTTATACATACCTCCTCTTGTAATGAAATGCGGAAAGAATTTTTTGGAATGTTTAATTCATTAAAATATGTAACACACACCCATGAGCGATTACAAAAACTGCTTTAGAGAACTGGTTGATTACTAATTGGTCACACAATTCACGCATTCTCCTTCATGGGTGAAAGTCAAGATTTACCTGAGAGCAACTCATCAATTCAGGACACGTCTAAAAGCAGTGTATAAAATTTGTGCTTGACAACAACTGGTTCAACCATTTTGTGTCTAACTAGTCCATACCTGGGAATATGTGCACTGCAACTACATACAGACTCCAGGGGATGTGCAAACTCAAACCTTGTGCAGACCTCAGACTTATATGTGGGTGCAGATTTTGCCAAACACGCAAATAAACAGGCTGGTGGAAAAACTGGTCTTAGTAGTGGTCTGCAGCTTGGTAGGCATTTTACCAATGTGTCACACTGTCCACTGTCCCCTCCATCTCCCAATGACAAAACCAGGTCATATCCTACATTACTTTGCAATTGTTGATATGCTACGTATAAAACATACAAAAACAAAAACATCCATGGTTTGCAGAAATGGCAGCTGGGTTGAGCAATTGATAATGTGGAAAACAGCAGACAATCGGACACGGTCATGTGCATGAACGTGCCAATGACAACTTGTTTAAAAGAACGAGAAGATGCTTTTATGATGTGCACAAGTGAATAGATGATGTGACTGTTGGACACGCAATTTTGAGAATTTTGATTCTGATCTGAGAAATGTACTAAAGTGACTACCAAAAACTGTGATGTTGCACCAGCTGCTTATTGCACAGTGGAACCGCAGCCAACAAGTGAAACTCAGCCAGTTACCTAAGACCTGTGTTTCACTCTGACAATTAGCTTTTACCGTAACTCATCAGAACAGACACACACGTTGCTGCCGAGAATCAGGCTGGAAGAAATGCACTGTGAAATATTTTAGCCGCAGGAAACGAGGGAAAAACATTTTGGAAACACGTTTAAATCAACTTTTTTCCAACTGACGTATTTCTTAATTTTCGTGTATATTCCGTCATCACTTTCTAGGTGAATACTGTCAGCTTGATATCAGGTTTTTTTTTTTTTTCTTGAGATGAGCTCACTTGACAGATTTCAGATGCATTTGTGCAAGGCAGCATTGACACACAGAGAAGCATGCAGCGCGGTCGCATTCCTGCACCAACTTGTGGCATTTTCGGAAAGTTATGACATTTTGGCCGGTCCTTCACCTTCGGGCAGATTTTCAGAGGCCTGTCTGAGGGAGAAGTTTGAAGGTTCAGGTTACGATTAGGCTTAAGGTTAAGGGCAAGGGAACTGATTATGTCAATAAATGTGCAAATGTGTGTGTGTGGGTGTGTGTGTGTGTGAGAGAGAGAGAGAGACAGAGAGAGAGGTGGTTAATAACACATTACATGGGAAAGTGGGGAAAATTTTCTAAATGTAGCATATTGATATATATATATATATATCTTTTTGGTGGGCGTTTTTAAGCTGCCTAAAAACTAATTAAGGCAGTTCTCCACAATGCTGATTGATTTCATCCACCTGACACGAGGATTTTCTTCCCAGAAATTGTTGTAAATAAACATTTTGATTTGGTCTATAAAAGAGTGCTTAAAATTAACACACAGTCCAGTTAATGCAAGAGCATGCCACGTTACATTCACAATCACCGTCACAAAGTTTTCACTGCAAAAATGAACACGTCAAATTATAAATGGTCGTCAGAAGATGACGGAACGAAGCCTGGATACTTCGCTGCAAATTTTAGTCATATGACATCAGCTGATGTGTCAGAGGTCCAGTTTGTAAGATTTAGGGCAATATATTGGAAAAAATGGATATATCATATAATAAGTGCTGTCTTAAGTGTATAATCATCTTAAAATAAAAATGCAGTTACTGCCTGCAGCAGGAATGACAAAACACACATGCACTCAGAGCCTAACAGGTCGTCTTAGTAGTTTCACTTTAAACCGAATACCAGAGTCCCACAGAGCCAGAGCTGCATGCACCCTGGGCTACACCCTTGGCTGTACATACTGTTCAAAACTTCAAGCATCAGTAAGAAAAGTAACAAAAGTGACTGGGAATAATTATCAAAATCAGAATTACCTACTGCTTGTAAATATTCCTGCAGGCTGAGCCAGAGCTAATAAAATAAATTTAAGACTCAATTTAATTTAAGTCTTGAAGCTAAACATTAATATTATGTCCTTGAGAAACTATATACACTGCTCTTGACAGCATTTTTTGTCTTTTATCTTGATTTTTTTTTTTTAATAACTCCTGATCCTTTCCAACCTGAGCATTTTATGTATTGATTATGTATCCAGACCTTAAACCTGTAAATATTGACTCCTGTTACGTGTTCAGCTTTAAATCCTGTCTTACAAAGTCAAGAAACACAGACTATGTGCAGTCTTACCTTGGTGGGGTGCTGCAGCCAGTTTGCAGAGATGTGTGTAAACTGCGGCTGATGTTAGAGTGCAGAGAGATGACTGTGACGTCCACCTGTCTCACCTGTACCTCTGCAAGTCTCCTCATGGACACGCCCACAGTCCCACCCATCTGCGGACTGCGCAGCACTTCCTTTTCTGCATGCTGGTACATTTTTTTGCACCAGTTTGTGCTCTCTCTGCATCAATTTATGTCGGAAATGTTTGTTTAACCAAAGAAAAACATTGTTTTCATTCTTGTAAGCATCATTGTAACTGATAATGATATTAATTCTGTAATACTGTTAAACCGCAATATTTTCTGATCTGGTTATCACACCATGAAAATCTCACACCTTTCCAACCATATGAGCATGTGGCACTTATTCACTTCTGTAACACATGAATTAATTTCAATTATAATTTTTATTTTAAACCCGTGGACATTAATAGCTCATATTAGGACTTCACAGTTATTTTGATTAATAATGAGATAACAATTTTTTATCATATTTAATTGATTTTAATATTTTCACGGCACTTTCACAATGAATAGATCACTTTTTTTTGCTTCCACGGTGTGCTACAATTCTTATTAACAAATCTTACAAATCTTAACATGAAAGACTTAAAATAAGGTTTTACTTTATCAGGGCATCTCCTAGAAGCAAATAAATTGAAATTCTGCCCAAAACGTAACCAAAAAATAAACATGCCACCACAAATTAAGACAATGTTTATGAGCAGAACACACATGTTAAAAACATTAATTTCGCAGTTGATCATCTTCATTTAATTGTGAGAAGACAAGATTGTCGAATACTGTCGTGATTAATATTTGATTAATTGTGCAGCCGTAGCTCGTGTTTCAACAAGAACACTACTCATTTTCAGAACTCTGCACATTTAAAGCATTGCCCACATATCTTTGAGATTATAGGAATAAAGTTGTAATTTAATGAAAACAAAGTCATAATATAACAAAGTTTTTTTAAAAAACAAAAACAATAACACACATCTTTATGTCGGTTTGATGCATAATATTATTCAGATATTCCTTAAAAACTTAAGGTTTCCTGAGAAAAAAATTCACCTTAGCAGTGTGTGGTATTTGGTGGCATCTAGTGGTGAAGTTGCAGATTGCAACCAAGTACAATTATTTTTTTCTTGGGCCTTCCTGAGAGCCTGGGGAAAAATATGTGACCCTCCCTCTACCATAAAACCTATATTCACATCAAGCGTAGGATTTAGGCCAATGCAATGAGCAAACAGCAAAAATGGAGTGAGAGTTATTTCCAAAACAAATTTATCTCCGAAGCAAATAAATCCTCACTTACAAATCACATCATCACATAATCTGTCTTTGCAGAATATGGGTGCATGACAGCCTCCTGTCCGCCCACACAATATCAACAAATTTAGTGTGCACACAGCCAGCATTAATGACGTGCAAAAAATGACTGTTTTCCCATATAAATACAACAGTGGCAGCAGTGGCGGCACTACCAGTATCTCTGCACAGTGACAGTTATCAGATTTAAAAACTTACACTTACACACTCTTAAGTCCTGATTCCTGATTTTGAAAAAAAGCGTTGGTTTTTCACTGTTGTCATGCATGCAGGAGCGCAGAATTTAGTGTCTTTTTAAAGGATCGGGTTCGTGTAAACAATACATGTTTGGCAAAAATTTAAGTTTGATGTATAAAATGATTTTGATGAGATATCACTTTAAAGGGATAGTTCACCCAATAATGAAAATTCAGTCTTTATCTACTCGTCCTCATGCCAGTGGAAAGTTGGGAAAGTGTTACAGTCCACAAAACACTGCTGGAGGGTCACAGGGGAAAAGGCGCACTCATCTCCCAAACAATTGAAGCAAATCGTGGCCAGTATTCAAACGTTTCAATTATGTTCAAATTAGTGCAAAGCCTTTTTCCCATGAAATAGTAACACGATAGTGTTTTGTGAACTACAAAATTTCACCTGATTGAGGGTGAGTAATGACTGAATTTTCTTTTTTAGAAGAACTATCTCTTTATGCTTAGATTTGCATTTTGTCACGTATAATTTGGTTGTGGACCGTTGGAAATTTGAAAATCTGATAATAATGAATGTTTTTACTGCATATGACTAATAAATGGTGGTAATTGGCATATGTATATTTTTAAAGAAACATGTAATTAAAACCTGACAGTTTTGGGGTTCAGAGGGAACTTAAAATTGATGCAAAAAAGTAGTAATAGCCATGACTGCGCGAGTACTCGATCAGCATATGGATCACTTTCTTTCTCTCTGTTTATCATGAGACTAACGCTTTGTCCAAATTTCAAATTAACAATACCATCACACATCAAGTGTTTGATCAAGTTTATTTACAGTCCTTCATTTTTAACAAAATAATGTATGCAGCAGCAGTTTCTGTAAAAGATAATAGAGAGATATTTCTGCTGGTATGGAACAAAAATAAAATGGCTCCCACGAAGTGCATGGGGTATGCTTGACTTAATTTGCAGGATCTTTTAAAAACAAAACAAACAACAAGCGAGCAGATAATATTAAAGCTCTGACAACACAATAATTCCCAGTCTGTATGCTAATAATAAGATTTTACTTTGGCCAATTCAACGGCTCCATAGAAGTAAACTACATTTAAATTGTTACCCATCTTTGTCAGGTTCATAAAAATGCAGCTGATAAGACAAAGGTGGCAGGCTGTTATTTCTGACTTTTATGGCTCATTTTCTGCCCTCATGTTCGTCATTTACAGCATTGTCTCTTTTCAACGTGCAGCACTTTGTTGCAGCGGGGGCATGTGTGCCACGCATCCTTGAACTTGTTCATGAAGAAGGGAATCAGGCAGCAGCACAGGACTAACCTGCAAAACCCGCGTACACACACACACACACACACACACACACACACACACACAGTTAGTGTCATGTTGCTGTATGCAAGAATTGGCTTTGTTTCGACCATTATGCATTTGTAGTTTTAATAATTTGTTGTTCACTTTTTTAGGGACTGTCCCAAAATTATTGGGGTTTGGAGGAGGACTGAATAATATATATTTTATTCTTTAAAAAAACAACTAATTTGTTTTGGAAAATAGAGCTCTGGTGCAGAGAAAGGATTGTTTCCTGATGCATATGGCAAAATGCATCTCAGGGGTCATTTATATGGCCATGGTTCTTGCATGAAACATTAAACTTTTGTTGCAGTTTGGCCTTTCGTTCACACAACAACAGCGTTTTGGGGGCCTGAAAACGCAAACTTTTGAAACCAGGTCCCAGAGTATAAACTTTTGAAAGGTAACCCCTTCTATTGCTGTGTAAACTTGCAATGCATGGATCCTTTGAGAATGGTGACGTTACGGCTGCACTTAATGCATGCACATGGTGTTATTCTCGTTGTGTCAATACAAAGTTACACTGTCAACACGTGGTCTGGAATGCATAACACAGCGTTTCCGGTTGTTTTTGCAGATCTGTGTGCACAAGGGTCGTTCTCACAATGTTATCATTTGTACAAGGATTTCTTTAAAAACACAAAGGAAAGACTTTTCATTTTTAGTTGGGCTGTTCTTATTGAAATGTGGCCTTAATTCCTTTTTTTTCCCCCAAATCTTGGGAGGGATGAATGAAATATAAATCTTTATATTTATATTTTAATTTTTGTGAGAGATTTACTGTCCAACAAAATGACACTTTTTGTCCTTAAACCCTCAATTTGAATTAGGAAAACTGCAGTACGATCTCTGCTAAAGCGTCCCTTTTCTCTGGTCATGCGCAAAACAATTTAGTATTTGCATCTTTCTACCACAAAGACATCCTAGTTATATTTAAAGGCCATCTTTCCAGCAGAGAAATACTTCTTTAATAGAAACTTGGAGCTAAAAATATTTTGTGTAAGTAGGTCTGCAGTCCAGCAGACACCAAACTCATCAATGTGGTCATGCCAAAAGGGCGAGATGCTCCCTGAGTGCACACTCACCCGCAGCAGATGAAGAGTAAGCACATCAGCCAGGCGTACGTCCCTGCTTTGTAGGTGACGTTGGTCATCACCTGCTGCTGGCAGGAGGTGCAGGTCGTCATGCCGGGAGAATCACCCAGAGCCCCGTCATAGCTCACAAACTTCTTTTTGCCATCTCCAGGTTCGAAACCCGCATTGAGGTTTCCTCCTCCGCTGGTGAACACTGATGGAGGGAGAGGAGAGGGAGAGTAAAGGAAGGAGGGTTGGATATGGGATGGGAAAAAAAGAGGATGAGAAGGCCAAAGGGAGAATGTTAACTCTGAAACAGAGCAAATTTTCTTGATTCAGGTGTCCAAACTTCTTTGAATGACAACCGGATTAATTCATTCAATCAACCGGATTGAATGAAATCAAACTTTTTAAAAAAAAATTACATTTTTTTTTAGGATTCACAGGTTGAAACTGAGAATAAACTGATGATGATCCAGGTGTTGAAGAGTTAATTAGCTATGTGCTCGAGTAAGATTTTAGGCGTGTGTTTCCTGGAAGTGTAACATTAGGTGGGAGTTTACCTGGTGTGATAGTTTCGCTGGACGGTGAGGGTTCATTAGCTGGGGTGAATGGCGAGTGGAGGTGGTAAACCGGCGTCTGAACCGACTCACCTGGACAAGAAGACAAAGACAGAAAGACAAAAGGCAGAGGGGGAGAGACGGAAATGAGTTTAGAGCCAGGCGGATAATGATGAAGATGATGATGATGATGTGTGCGCACGGTGTGTTCAGCTTTACCGAGGTAGGGAGGAAGGTGCGTATGTTCAGGGTCACCCATTGTGCTGCAGAGAGAGCGCAGACAGAAATAGATTATAACAAATGTCTTTGTTTTTCATTAGCAGTGAAGAAGTTTGAAAAGCATACTTTATTTTGAAGTGCAGACCTACAGATTTTTATTTAGATGTTTCATGCTGTAAAATACAGCTTTTTGATACAATATAACCAAAACATAACATAAAATTATGTCTTAATACAGAACAAAATAGAAAGAGAAAGAAAATAGAAATTGAAAAAATAAATGAATTCATACATAAACCCTTGACCTTTTAACTTTATGACACCAGAATTTATATCAGTTGTCATGTGCTATATTAAGACAACTTTCACAAAATTTTTAAAGATTGTGTTTGATTTCTCTCAAAATCATAGGAAAAGGCAATGAGCAACTTGGCAAAAAATGCTGCAAATTTTAAGAAATTAGTAAAAGGTGACAAGGAAAATAACCTGAAAAAAAGAGACAAAGACAGAGCGAATTATTGGAAACTTATCAAAAAATTGGGGAATAATGTAAAGAAAACTAAAGTTAATTCCACGTTTAAAATAATTTCACATATATGTGTATGTATGTATATACATACATACATACATACATAGTATGTGCGCGTGTGTGTGTGTGTAGTACACACACACACGCACACATATATATATGTATGTATGTATGTATGTATATAGTTTTTTGTGCAGTTAGGAAAGTTCTTTGAACCTTTATTGATTTCTTCCTAATTTTCGGTCATTTCTTTTAAAGCTGCCCTTTGCTTTCTCCGTATGTTCTTAAATGTTCTATGTTTTTTTTTTGGTAATGATCGTCAAGTAACAATATGCACTGTATTGGTCGCAGTGGTCTTTTTATTGACTGCATTTCAATTAATTGCACTTAATTGTTGCAATATGTTTCATTTCTTTGTGTTCTCAGGTCATGCGTTGTTTACATTTTCTGAAATAAAACTGAATATGTTGTAATTTATTTTAAATGTGGACCTTGAGCTAATGACAAAGGAGAAATCTGCCCCCCATGGCTGCACCAGTTAGGAACCACTATACTAATACCCTGTTAAACATATAAGTACCTTCTCAGTACTGTAATAATACTTTCTCATCACTCTCCCCCTCGTGAAACAAATGTAATGCTGCTTTCTGCCACAAGATGGAGACAAAGTGTGACTTTAAACATCTGTCAGGGCTCTGATGAAAATGTCTGTCATCTCTGTCAATTAGTCAGTTCAGGGAACTCGTTCTGCATTTTATGGATGTTTCTTGTAAGTATACCTTGTGGGCGGGACTCTGTCTGGTGTTTGATGGCTGACATGAGTTTAAAGCTTATTTTTTTTCCCTCTTTGTTCATTAAACCATGAAGACTGCTGAGAGGACGCAGTCATACCTCGACATCTAAATCCAGTCTGATTTCCTCCTGATTTTTCTTTGATCTGTGTCACAATTGTCATCTTCTTTTTGTTAATATAACCCTTATAATACCCTCAATCTGGATTACAACTTTATTTAAATTCTATGAGAAGATGCCACAATATTCTGTGTCAAACAAAACATTAGAGAGAAAACAGTTAACCATCATTTATATGGTTTATTTTCTTGCTGCATTGTTGCCTGTGAAGCACGCCAAATGATGGACTCTGCCACTGTTAATGAAATCTACAATATAGACAGGGTCTCCACAGTCATTAAAAACTGGAAAAAAGGTCAAGGAATTTAACAGTCACTTCTTCCAGGCCTGGAAGAGTCACAGACTTAGTCAAAATCATTGAAAGTTTTGGAAAAGTTTACCTATTTCTAATATTTTTCAATTGTGTTTTACAGTGTTTTTACAGTGTTTGTAGTTTTGACGTTTAAGACGTGCGACCACGATGTAGTTCGTTTATAGCCTAACAAAAGCTTTTTACTTCTGGGGATTTCATTTATTCATTCGAAACACACAAAAATTGTGTTCATCTGTGAAGATTATCATGCTGAACAAAACGTGTAAGTCTCATAAACGCGTGGTCATCACAGAGCTTATTTTTGGCAATAATCAAATCCCATTCAAACATCCCATATGGTTTTGGACGAGGGAACCAGTGTGATGCTAACTTCCTGGCTGGCCTACAAAAACACGTCATCCCTTCACCGCTCTATTGCATCTCAATCTTTCTTTTTAAAGTGACATTTACAGACTGCCGCCCCCTGCTGGTAGACAGAGTTATTTCCTCTCACACAGGCAGAGGACGGACACACTCGCTGGCCGTCGGCTGTAGTCTTTGTGGTGTTTAAGTGCGACTTTTTGGTTGACATACATGTGACGTAATGGTACGCAACAGTCAGCTTCCATCGCCACTATTTGCACAACTGTCCCTTGCTACCTCTTTTGTCCCCCTTGTCTGGTTGTGTCTTTCCTTTCATATAAAGAAACACAAAAACACACTAGCATGACTAAGCATTCATACCCACACAAACACACACAGTGCACACACCTGACTATCATCTAATACCCCCCCCCCACCCACACAAACATGCACACATGCTTTCCTCCCGCTATTCATTACATGCTCTGAGGTGTAGCAGCAATACTTCTTCACTTGAGAAGATGACTGTTGTTTCATTGTGTCTCTCTCGCTCTCCCACACACACACACACACACACACACACACACACACACACACACACACACACACACACACACACACACACACACACAGAGGGCCTGTATACACCCATATGTTGGTGCAGGAATGTGACCGAGCTGCATGCTTCTCTGTGTTGCAGTCCGAGGGTGTGTCGCTGCTGCCTCGCACTAATCTATCAGAAATCTGTTGAGTGAGCTCATCTGAGGAAAGACATCATGTTGACAGTTTTCATTTAAAAAGTGACGACTAAGTATACCAGCATATGAAAATTAAGGGAATACATCGCTCAAAGAAGTAAATTAAAATGTATTTCCCAGATGTTTTTGTCCATAACTTCAGCATTTTACGGCTCATTTCTTGTGGCCTGATCCTCGGCAGCAACCCGTGTGTCTGTTTTGATGAAGAGCTACAGTAAAAAGGCTGATTGTCAGGGTGGAAGCACTGGTTTTGGATAACTGGCTGAGTCACTGAGCTGCGTTGCAGCTGGTGCAAAATTAATTGGAACGTTTGGGCGTGTTGCATTCAGGTTTGTCAAGGAAGTAGATGTTTCCAGCATATTCCTGTTTTTATGATGGTTTGAGTTTTTTATCTTAGTTAGCTGTAGAAGTCATGGTGCGTTCAGGACCTGAAAAAAGAGTAAGTGTCAGTCAGATCTCTCAAATAGTCGAATAGTCTACTCGAGGAGTTGCTCTTCTGGTGTTTCTGTCATCAGACTTGACGTGAGACTGCTGATGGAGGCAGCGTCTGGGTGCGGCTTCCGAAAAATTCATCTGCCACATTGCAGAGATTTTTTTAAATCCACAAAAGGGGGAAAGTTAGAGGCCGCTGGTCAAACAATGCGTCCTCTGTGAGAGAAGACCGAAGCACGTGACCAAGGCTCAGACGGCTTAAACTCTGACGCTTCATCACTGAAGCAGGTGGAGAAATGGAAGAACTGGGTGCGGCTGATCGAGAGAAACTGGCACACTTAATGAACCAGTTATGAAGTATAACTGTCATCCATCTTATTCTGGTGACAAACTAAAGAAACATCCCAAAGCAAGTGGATAAGTTAAAAAAATAAAAGGACGCCTGCCATTAAGACTTGTCTTCGTTGACATTTTTTCAACGTATTTAGTCTTAACAGCAGCCGTTCACACAGTCATCTTTCGTTAGATATTTTTGCGATCCATCTGTTCAACTTTATAAAGTGGGAATTTTTTAACACAAAAATAGAACAGAGGAAGTTTTTACCTAAACTTTCACTTGACTTCATTAAGTTGCAGGAACATGCTGTATGTGATGTTGAACGTTTTAGTTTTGATAAAACATTTGCTAAAGGCATTTAAACAACGTTTTGTGTTGGAGTTTGTTATATTCCAAATTTTAAATATTAACAGAAAGATTTCCATTTTTATTCGAAATACATATCTGTTCCAAATATCGGCTATCGGTCTCATTAACTACTAAAAATCTGTATTGGTAACCAATACCAGTCGACCCCTAAAATATACTATATTAAGTTTTCTATAGTGTATAATCACCTGAAAATAAAAATCATTGTGTTTTCGTTGCCTTATTATATCTACATAGGGAGATGGTCCTTGTCCAAGTTTTTCCAAAGCTGAGTCTCTTTTTTTGGTCTGACCGCCATTCTGATCCGACACCAAATCAGCCAGTAACGCACAGAAAACATTTAATTTATTAAAATTTCACTGACACTTGAATGACATGTCAAACTAAACCAGGGTCCCGGCAGATCCGTAAAAAGTTTTAAAAGGCTGTTTTGACAGTGGTCTCTCTTTTCTCTTGCAATAACAAAAGTAACGTTATCTTTTAAAAAAATCCTGAAAGGTCTTAAAAATACTAAATCAAGAGAAGTAGGATTTTATAAATCTTTTTTTATGAGATTGTATTGTTGAATTTCAGAATAATAGGTAAAATTGTTTTTTAATTTTATTATTAATATGTCACCAAAAAAGTCATGTTTTATATTCCGATAAATCTTTGGGCAAAATTGTCCCTTAATCTAAGTAATTTTTGTCGGTTTATGTTTTCATTCATTCATTCATAGTCCGTTTTCTTTTTCTTCAATTTAGATTATTTTAAAATTGTATCAAATTTCCTTCTGAGTTACATTAAAAAGTCATAACAAGTCTTAAATTTAGCTTTGGGTACCCTGAACTAAACAGTGACTTTGTGTTAACTTTTAGTTTTTCCTCAACTCAATGTACCGCCTTGACTTTTTTGTTAAACACTAATGTGTCTCAGGACAGTAGCATGATATTTAGAAAGATATGGTTATAGTTTTTTTTTTTGTTTTGCACTAAAACCTCAATCTAACAGCATCAAACAAACCAAAAAGTGGTATATGAATAACATATATTCTGGTATAGAGCTGCCGTTACCAAAAATACTGTGAAAACTACTATGATGATGATATTTCATATTTCTTTTATATTTTCTACACGTTAGGCATTCTGTGGACAGCAAAGTAAGAATTTCATTGTACAGGGAAACATGTTTCCATACTGTGCATATGACAATAAACACTTTGAATCTTGAATCTTTGAATCTTTGAATCTTGAATTTGTCGTAGTACCACTACTGCTCAAGTAAATTTAAGTGAACATCTAAAGTCTGTTTTTCCTTTGTGTTGATGATAAGATTTGACAACAGACACGGTTACTGTCTTCAGCAGAAACATCATTTACACGTACATTCACTAGGAGCTTAATGTGTTAATAGTAGTTGAGTTTAAAGGGACGTTCACTGTACACCTGGAAAAACCAGAGTCTAAGCCACTGAACAAGAGCTGCATGTCCTCTGGGCAACACCCATGGCTGCACATACAGTAACTGCACAAACCAAAAATAGCAGAGCCACCAATGATAAAAGATTGCAAACAGAAACATAAAGAAAGAGTATACAAAGAACAACAAAAGTGTCCAGAGCTAAACCTCGAAATTAAAATAACTTCTTACTCAAAAATATTCCTGCAGACTGAACTGGAGCTGATAAAACCAGTCATGTCTGTCATCCTGTTCCAACAGTAAAAAGACTAATTAAGAGTGATTTAAAGCTAATTTTTTGTCTTCTTCTGTCTCTACTTTTTAATTATTACCAATCATTTGCATTTAATGTAGTATTGATTGGCTTCAAACCTTACACCTGTAAATATTTAATCCTGTTCAATTTTAAATTCAGTTTTAAACTCAACAAAGTTGACTTACCTCAGCGGGGTGCCACAGTCTGTATGCAGAGATGTGTGTAAGCTGCTACTGGTGTTTCAGCTGTCACGTCCACCTGTCTCTCCTGTCTCACCTGTACCTCTGCAAGTCTCCCCTTGGACACACCCACAGCCCCTCCCTCACCAGGGGCTGTGGAGCGGGCCGTCAAACACATCATTTCCTGCATTCTGGTGCATTTTTTTGCACAAGGTGCGTCTAGAAGCTGGTAAAATAGTGCAACACCTGAATCTGAATCTACACTTGCAATACAGGGACTAAACTCAACAGTGGTCTTTATTTATTTATTTATCTATTTTACCAACACCAAGAAACAGTCTTAAAGGGATAGTTGTGGATTTTTGAAGTGGGGCTGTCTCAGATACAGTACCTGGCGGTCGATGCGCCCTCAGTTTGCAGCACAGGGTCATTTTCCTTGTCACCTTTTACTAATTTGCAAAACATTTTTTGTCAATTTGCAAAACATTTCTTGTCAAGTTGCTCATTGCCTTTTGGCCATGTTTTCAAAATAAATTAAACCAATCTGCTTCAAAGGTTTAAATGCCTGTGAAAGGTGTCTGAGTGCAACACAAAAAAAATTATGACAATCCAGATTTCAAAGGGTTAAAAACATTCTAGACTGATAATATGATTTTTAGATATGCCTTTATTCAAACGGAAAAATATGTTTTGATATCAACCCCTCTATAAAGCACGGTAATACTGAGCCATCTGTTTCTGCAAACCAGGAGCGCACCAACCACCAGCTGCTGTGTGTAATGCACTGACTATACATGAACTATCACTGTAAGTATATTTGGATTACACAGGAGAAGTATAGGTACCAAGTTAAGAGGGTCTAAAAAGTCATGAGAAAGTTGGCAACACTGGTACTGCACTCTTCTGCTGCTGGCTCCTTCCCGTCTGTTCTTGGTGATGCTTTTTCAGTGCATTAATCCACAGTATGCAGGGTTGTGCACAGAGTCTCAAATACTCTCAGTTATGTTCTGAACAGCAAAATTCCGAAGAACGATACCTTGACACGTGAAGTATTTGATCAAATTTATTTACAAGCCTTCATTTTTAACAAAATGTTCGCAGAAGTTTCAGAAAAGATAATAGGGAAAGATTTTTTTCTGCTGGTATGGGGAGAAAAAAAAAACGGCTACCAAAAAGTGCATGGTGTGTGTTTGATTTAATCTGCCAGAGCTTTAAAAACAAACAAACAAAAGAGCAATATAATAATATTTAAACTTCGACAACACAATGACTACCAGTCTGTTTGCTAATAATATGATGTTTGATTTTTACTGCGTCCATTGTAACGGCTTATCCATAAAAACAAGATGCTTTTGAACTGTGACCTTTCTCTGTCAGTTTCGTGAAAATGGTGCAGCTGATAAGACAAAGGTAACACAGTGTAATTTCTTATTTCTATGGTTCAGTTTCTGCCCTCATGTTCGTCATTTACAGCATTGTCTCTTTTCAACGTGCAGCACTTTGTTGCAGCGGGGGCACGTGTGCCAGGCATCCTTGAACCTGTTCATGAAGAAGGGAATCAGGCAGCAGCACAGGACTAACCTGCAAAACACACAGAAACACACACGCAGTTAGTGTCATGTAGCTATATGAAAGAATTTGCTTTGTTTTGAATTTTATGCATTTGGCTTTTCAATCCTTTATTGTTCACTTTTTTTAGGGGTTTTACAGAAATGATTGGATGTGGGTGAGGACTAAATCTTCATAAGAAAGCAAGACTCTTCCTAGTGTTAAAACAAAGTCCTTGTGCAGAGACAGGATCATAATAATAATAAGAAGAGTAGCTTTATTTATATTGTATGTACCTGTTAAAAACAGCGTTTACAAAGTGCTTTGGCAAACAAGGCAAAGCAGAAGCAAAAAAGCTTTCTTGCAGAGGCCATATGACTATAAAAGCCAAACAATAATGCCAAACTAAGGCCAGACAAACCTGAAAGCAGAATTAAACAAGAGATATTTTTAATCATATTAACTGGACGACAGATGATAATGACAAATAGAGATAAAGCTATTATCAAACAAAAATAACAATAACAACCCATACCAATAAGAATAAATTCAACTACAAATGTGGAAATAAAAGTAATAATAGTTAGTGATTTTTAGTTGTTAATGAGATCAATAACAGATATTTAGAGCCAATATGAATTTACAATAAAAATGAAAGTCTTTGTGTCAATATTTAGAATTTGGAATATATCAAACTATCAAACAGACTTTATTTAAATGCCTTTTGAAAATGTTTAATCAAAACTGAGACATTCAACATCATACACAGCAAGTTACCAGCAACTTAATAAAGTCAAGTGAAACTTAAAAATTAATAAATAAAAATAGCTACCTGAGGTTTTACAAAGTATAAGTGCCTCATTTGTGGACCTTTCTTTGCACTTTTTAATTAATACAAAAAAAAAACAAAAAAAAATGCAAAATGCCAAATATCAGCCCCCAAAAATCGCCAGGCCGATACTCTGGCAACCCCTAATAATAGATTTAAACACAATCAAGACAGAATAAATTAAAAGACAGACTAAAATAGATGAATCAAAATAGATGATTGTTTTGCTGGAGGTTAACCTCGTCAGTGTGGCTATGCCAAAAAGGAAGCGCTCTGACGCGCACACTCACCCGCAGCAGATGAAGAGTAAGCACATCAGCCAGGCGTACGTCCCTGCTTTATAGGTGACGTTGGTCATCACCTGCTGCTGGCAGGAGCTGCAGGTCGTCATGCCGGGAGAATCACCCAGCGCCCTGTCATAGCTCACAAACCTCTTTTTGCCATCTCCAGTTTCGAAACCCGCATTGAGGTTTCCTCCTCCGCTGGTGAACACTGATGCAGGGGGAGAATAAAGTGTCAGAAAATGGAGAGAAAGAGGATGAGAGGACAAGATGGACGAGCTTAATTAGCTTTGTACTAGAGACAGGTGTTAGATGTGCCTTTCTAGGACGTGTAACATTACGTGTGAATCTACCTGATGGCTCATTTGCGGTCTCTTTTGTGGGGAATGGAGGGTGAGTGTTGTAAACTGCCACGTTACCCGCACCCTGGTCACCTGGACAAGCAAGAGAAAGACAGAGGAGGAGAGACAAAGACTAGTTAATGAGCCACTGTTATGATGATGATGATGATGGTGATGATGATGATGATGATGATGATGATGATGGTGATGGTGAAGGTGTGTGTGAGCACAGTGTGTTCAGGTTTACCTTGGTAGGGCGGAGGGATGGTTGGTTGTCTTTGAGCCATTGTGCTGCAGACAAAGAGCACAGAAAAATATTATTACAGCATGGTTTTTCTTTTACATCAGCAGTAAAGACAAAATAAACCGAAACCCTATAGAAGATCTTTGTCAGCACTGTAACAACACTTTCTCATTCTCTCTCCCCTGTATGAGACAAATGTGATGCTGCTTCCTGTCATTATATAGAGCCAAAGACTGACCTAGAACATACGTTAGTGCTGTGACAAAAATGTCTATCATCTCGTACTGGCACATATTCAGTCAAAAGTGATGCATTATGGATGATTGTTGTCAGTATCCCTGGTGGGAAACCAGGAACACCGGCTCACGCTTGCACAGTATGCCTGAATGGTCATGTGATATGCGTTTTAAGGAGTGTTAGTATGGATGGAGATTAGAGCAGCTAAAACGCTCATATGGACGGGAATTGTTTTTGTTTAAAGACTCTGTGCCAAAGTGGTGAACTGGCATCTTGGCAACCCTCCGGTTCTCAAGCCAAGACCCTATGGACTGAGCTTCTGTCACCACAACATGCCACCCATTTTAACATGTTCACATGAATTAAATTGGTGGCAGAGGCTACCATACAAGGTGCCACCTGCTCATCAACTACACGCACTCACAATTTGGGGATCAGTATCAAGCCCAAGGATACTTTGGCATCAGAATTGGAGGAGCAGGGGATCGGACCAGTCTACCCCCTGAACCATAGCCATCCCAAGTAGCACGTAGTAATCAAAACTTCTTCAGTCAAACTATGCTTAAATTGTATCTTTTTTGTACCCAGATTTCAGAAAAACTCAGAAGAAATGATGATTTTTGTAGGGTTTTGCTTGCATGTTATCGGCTCAGTGCTGCAGCAGCTACAACCCATAGAATCTGTTTGCAGCTGTTTGAACAATTTCTACATGTTTTTGTATAAAAATCGTTTGAACGACAAGGAGTGGTGATGGCATTTTGTGCAAGTAAATGCTTACATTTGTATGATGGTTGTTGAATAAAGTAGAAAATCCCTGGCTGCGACTGAAACTGGCCCAGCTAATGAGACAGTAGTGAAGTATAACTCCCATCATTCTTATTCTGGTGACAGAAGCATCTCAACTCAAGTGGATAAGTTAAAAATATAGAACGGACACGGCCAATTTATGTCCCTGGTGTCTGTTAGCCATTTGTCAATGTTGGGCCGTTGATAAACATCTGTCGCCCTATATTTTTTCGGTGTTTCCTGCACCATTGTCTGTTGTCGGCACTTGTTGACTGTTTTTGCATCACGGATGGCAAAACAAGTTAGTGAATGAAATCAGTCTGATTGGCAGTTCAGCTGAGCTCAACAGAAGAAAAATATAAGTAAGGAACTCCAACAAATGGATAAACAAGATCTAAACACTTGTTTTATTGGGTATGATTATTTTTTTAGCCACTGGGGTCTTTTGCAGAAACTGCTTGTAATTATTTGTGTTATTGTTTTCTAGCACACCGTCATGTCATTTGTTCTCTCAACATTGGGTTTTGTTGTTAACATTCATCCTGAATCCGTCCTGTCGGTCATCGAATATCCCTTTTTGAATGACAAACACAGACTATCGCCGCCTGCTGGGATGAGTTATTTCCTCTCATGCAGGAGCAGAACAGACATGCTAGTTGGTTGTAGTCTTTGCTGTGTGTTCAACTTTATGTCTTAAACATTGGCAACGTTAGGAGATGCAACAGACAGCATTCTTCGCCACTCGCTCTTTGATGACGATTTGTTTGGGCCTTGAGGGTGCTGGCATTGGAATTTTTTAAATGATGAACAGCCGTGGGTGTGACTGATCTAGACATCTGGCCCAGTAAAAATCCAGGTATGAAGTATAACTGCCATCTCTGTCATCTGATAAATTCTGGTGACGAACTCAGAAAAACATCCCAAAGCAAGTACATGAGTTAAGACTATGAAATGTACTCCTGCCAGTTTAGACTTTTAGGTGATTAACTGATGTTATAATGTAGTTTGCCAGAGAAACGATGTTGAGTTCAGTGAAGCTCGCTCTTTCTGATGCTAACCTCGAGGCAAGTGAACACCCTGAGACACAACTATAGGTGTGGCCTAACTGTATGTAGCGTCTGTGCTGGTCAAACCTGACTCTCCCTTTGTGTCTTTTTGTGTGTGTGTGTGTGTGTGTGTGTGTCTGTGTGTGTGTGTGTGTTTTCGAGAGAGTGAGAGTAATATTCTCATCATGTTAACCTTCCTGATGTGTTTTAATGAGCAGCTGATGAAGGCAGGGGGTAATTTAGTGGAAATTAGTGGAAATTACCCGATAGACCGCTCACTGTCACTTAAGATATGGAAATAATCCAACAGCTGTTGGGCGTAAGTTTAACTCATTCAGAGCTCAAGAGTTCAACCGAAAGTCTGCTATTATAAATCTGACCTCAATTCTGAGTTGACCTCAAAAAACAAAATAAAAACAAAACAAAACAAAAAAACACACTCAGAAAATCCCCCCAAAATAAAGATTCAGCCCACAATGCTGGGCAGTATATTTACGTTACATTATTATCTATACCATCACAACGTATATAAGGTTAAAACTCACAGTCAGTTTAGACATTGTGCTCTTTTTCTTTGTGTTATTCATGTGACTACAGCTCTTCTTTTATATCCAGTATATAACGAAAAACACCAAACCATTTTTAGTACAAACATTTTGCTCAAATTCTCACCAACGTTTGAATGAGATGTCAAACTAAACAGATTTTTAAAAAGTCAATCAAATATCAGATTCAGTCAGATCTCTGAGTGAGTTTGTGGTAAACGCTCTGATGCTCTGAAAGAATGATGTTTGTTTTGAAGAGGAGCTTTTCTTAATTCGCAGTGTCGCCTTGCCTCTCCCTGAACTTGACATTTTGGGCACCACCCTTAGAAAGAGACAGTCACATGTCATTGGTTTTATGCACGGCATAACACCCTTCCTCCACTCAATCGAAAATATTTATTGATCTCTGGGGTGGAAAATGTAATTTGTTACAGTTTGTTTACAATTTGTTCAGTGTAAAGCATGTGGAACTAATAAAGTAGAAATAATTATGTAAATATGAAATAAAACAGATGCATTGTTTAACACTAGTGTGTAAAATATTAAGAAAATAAAACGTATATAATGTGCTGAATATGGAAAGTGTGTGAAAAATATAGAAACGTGCATTGTGCGACATTACAATGCACAAAACTAGAAT
Source organism: Plectropomus leopardus (assembly GCF_026936395.1). Lineage (NCBI taxonomy): Eukaryota > Metazoa > Chordata > Actinopteri > Perciformes > Serranidae > Plectropomus > Plectropomus leopardus. The sequence goes on from NC_142193.1 coordinate 26,054,038, forward strand.
GTAAAGTTTCAGAAATATAAACTTATGTATTATGTTACAATGTTCAAATAATGTATACGTCAATAGAGTTAATAAAATAAGAAATGTGCACAATTTCTGCATTATATTTTAAATATACATTTCAAAGATGTTGGTAAGAATAAATTAGTATACTGAAGAAATCTGACAGTATCGAACAAACAAAACATATTTTATCCAAGTGACCCAAGTGATATCCGATTATAGAGCTGCCTCTGCCAGAAATGCTGCAAAAACTACTACAACAACTTTATTACTACTGCAGTTACTACTATTCAAGTCCATTACAGTTACATCTTCAATTTGTTTTTGTGAAGTGCAGTCAAAATATTTGATAGCCGACACTCTCTCGTTAAAAATGCAGTATCACTGTCTGCAGCATAACAAGACACACGCACATACATTCACCAGGAGGTTAACCTCCTAAAAGTAGTTCAGCTGAAGGGCACGTTCACTTTAAAGCTAGAAATACCAGAGTCCAAGCCACTGAACAAGAGCTGCATGTCCTTGGGGCTACACTCATGGCTACACATACTGTTAAAAACCGTAAATACCAATGAATAATAACTCCTGTTATGTCATCATATTTAAATCCAGTCTTTAAAACTCGAGAAACACAAAATCTGAATCCATACAATCAAATCCTTTTTTTCTTTAAATCCATATTAACCTCTGACAGTCTTACCTCGGCCGGGTGTTGATGTCTTTATGCAGAGATGTTAGATGTTGCTGCTGATTAAAAATCCAGACAAACTGTCACTGTGACGTCCACCTGTCTCACCTGTACCTCCACAAACCTCTCCCTGCACACGCCTGCAGCCCCACCCTTACCCACAAAGACATCAATGAGTCACTTAGGTGTAACTATCAAAAGCTGTACTGGTCGTCCTTTTAACCCCATCTTTGTCTCTTGGAGATTATTAAGTGTGTGTGTGTGTGTGTGTGTATAACTCTCAGAATAACCAGTTTCCCTCCTGCTGTTTCATATTCCTAAAGCAGACGATTTGACCAGACACATACTCGAGCCGATCATAGTTGTTGACCTGGAATGTGACCAGAAGGCCGACGACAATGTTTGAGTGACATAAGTTTACATGTGTCAGTATAAACTTATATTTCAGACTTTGAAACTTCGTATGGAAAACAAAACAAATCATCAAATATTTGTATTGAACCGCCAAATGACTGACTGGACCGGCATAATTCTGAGTCCAGTATTCGGATTTGCTTTCAAAATTGAACCTTTTTTTCCTTGTCCCATGCGACACCCTTTCACCAAGTGTCAGGAAATTCAGGCAAGTAGTTTTTCCGAATTCTGCTAACAAAAAGATTATCAAACCAAACTGGAAACAAAACTTCTTGGCGGAGGCAGTAAGGTGTAGAAAGAAAATAATATGAAATTCTGTTCTGTAAGGAATCAGAAAATGACCACACTCATTCGACCAAACACACAGTTTGCAAAAAATTTTAAGCAGGTGGTTTTTGCACCCAGGTGTCTGTAGCCAACAATGCTATTTGCAACTGCGGGTGAAATAGCCAATGGGGCTGATTACACCCCTCGTGTTATCCCTGGGCGTTGTAGCAACATTGAAATATGACATAAACACAAACAGGTCTAGTCGGCAATCCTTTAAGGTGTATGTACACTCTGTGCATTCAGCAGCTCTTTCTTTGCTTAAAATGGAAAATAATATGTCAACATTTGTTAATATTTTGTAATTGACATACCAATGCAATCTTAAAGAATATCCAAGATTAACCCTAACCTTTACTTTTTTTGCCTTTATCCAACCTTGGTGCGTCAATGTGACGGGTACTAGCCAATCACAGTACATAGTTGCATTCATAATAATTTGTTGTAGGGCCCGGTGTATATAGCTGAATAACTTCAATCTTCCTCACCTGAGTGCAAGTAGTGTAGTGAAGATTTTGTCTAAAAAATGCTCTTCAACAAAGGCTTTTGAGATTTTGTATGATTTTGTGAGGAATTAGGTAAGTGTCAATGCAGTTGCTGTTACAATAAGACAAGAAACATTTGATCATGCAACTATTTTGTGGTTTCCTCTCATTGAGTATGATTAGGATCCCTAAGCTGGAAAAATGAGGTTAAAGTTTGACCCTTCAGGAAAAAGTGCTTATTTGCTTTCTTGTGCAGATCATTTGAGAAGATTGATACCACTCAAAAATCTGTTTTTTTAAATATAAGGCTACAAGCACTAATTGGTTATCCTAGCTACCCAGAAGCCTGGAAACAGGAAGACATAGCTCGCTAGGCTCAGTCCAAAAGTAATAAAATCCATCTTCCACCACCCTCAAAGCTCCCTCATTAACACACTCTGTTATATGTTTCATCTGTACAAAAACTGAAGCGTAGAAACAACCTTTTACTGTTTTTTAGGGTGTATTGTACCAGGATATTTTTTCCCGGTCCCAGCCAAGAAATAGCACAGGGTGGCCTTTTTACACTTTGTTTTTTTGTGCAGATTAAACAAGATATAACATTTAACTTGGCGAGCCTGATTCCGGTCTTTTTGCTAAGCTATTCCAAAAGCAGCTGACTGTACCTGTATACCTCACCCAACAGGTATGAGAGTGGTATCAATCCTCTCTTCTGGCTCTCCACTGAAGAGGGAATACGTTTATTTACAAATCTCAAACTATTCCTTGAAGGCTGGCATGATGCTTTAAATGAAAATTGAATTTTGCTTCACTCAAACTTTTTTTTATCATGATGCTGCAAGCAAATATTATGGAAGTATAACAAACACATGGCCACACATTCGTAGAGTATGTAAAAATACAGCTAATACCATGACATTATTCTGCTATATGTAGATAATAGGCTAGGCCAGGCGAAGGCATCTACGGCAGCGGAGCCTCATGCAGCTCTTTAGCCCCACTCCAGTGACTCCCCATGGCTCCCTGTGGCTTTGACAAAAAAATCATATGGAAATTTATAATGGTTATTTTTTAATCTGTCATTGTAGGTCTAAAGCGATTCATACATTCTCAGACTGTATAAATGTGTAGCCTATACACCAAATAAAAAGAATATTTTAACATGTTGTCAACCAAAACGTACGGCATACATGTATGGCCTGTGGCCTTTAACTCTAAATTTTGCCAGACCTTTATAGCAGTGGTTCATCTTAAGTCTCCCTAACAAGGCTAGCTGTAGATATTTAGTCCTGTTAGTAATGTTGAGTAATTTAGATTTAATAGGCTGTGTTACTTTAATTATGAGGCTCAAATATGTTTTGCAGCCCCAGAGAGAGCATTTATCAAAGATCGCCAACCCCTAGGCTATGATGTGGTAAATGATGCTGTGTTGACAAGTTTGACTATATACCGCAGTTTTCCCCAGGGATCAATAAACCATCTTTATTTCTAATTCTGATTCTGATTCTGAAAAACTTCACATAATGCAACAATTGATGCCAAATTATGCCTTTTGGTTGCATTTTGCATGTGTTAATATGGCACATTTAGTTTAATGTGGAATAAAAACACGTATCTGATCTTCCTTTTGTCATTTTAACATCATTGAGTTTAATCTCAAAAAATGATTGGGAAGATTTGCATTTTGTTTCAGTTAGCTGGGAGCTGGCCAGTTGAACCACATTTTTCCGCTGGCGTTTAAGTGCCTTACCTATAAGCACACCCTAAGTGTACGTTAGTAAGGCTGGAGAATAATTGTATTAATTATTGATTTCCGTCATGTGCAGAGAACTGAATCAACGAACTTCCAAACAGAGCCCATTTCTAAAGGCAGACTGTCAGCCCCACAGTAATGCCACACATGTACACGTGCAAAACCATTTTTTTTCTGTAAGAGAGTAAACAATAAACAAATAAACAATCATCATTCCAAAATTTCCCTTCACCCCAGAACACCTCAGCTGGAGTTATGAAGGTGTTTGTGAAATAGTCGGGTGTTGCCTCTGCTAATGATGTCAACTGGGTGAGGTAGAAGTGTGTGTGTGTCTGCATTTGTGTGTGTTTCGATGGGCCTGATGAACAACATTCCAGAGAATAGACCAATCCCTACAGAGTTTTACATTCCATAAAAGACTGAGGTGTGTGTACTAAAATGTTTAGTATAAAGTGAGACATTTTTAAGTGATTACAGGGCCGGGGTTGATCCCTTTTCCCCTTAATAGCTTTATCGCAACATTAATGCTGATATTAATTCAAATGCCAAGAATGATTCGTCATTACTTTTTCATATCCAGTCATTTCTCATAAGGAGAGAACGGGATGACATTTTTGTTGGTCCTTCTGAGATTAGAACCAATTAATATATGGGGTGTCATATTTTAAAATTCAGTAATAATTTTCTAGCCGATATTAAGCTCACCATCCTCATTTCTTTCATATATAACAACATGCTATTTGCAATTGTTAACAATAGGTTTATATGTATATAAAAATGTTAAATCCAAATTAAATTTAGAAAGTTCCATTTAAATTTAAGATTCAGATTTAAAGATTCAACATTAGATTTAGCATTTAAATTTAACATTTAGATTTTACGTCTAGATTTCACACAAACATATTGGTAACAACTACATATAACTTTGTGTTACATGATGTGAAGAAAATTAAATCTGAGGAAAGTGTGCTAAATATTCAAAATATATCCACGAGAAATTTTTAACCAAAGTTTTACATTTCACACCCCATGTTAGTGATAGTTATAAAAAGTAGCTTTATCCATCTGGTACTTTTGAAACTGCAAGCAGGTCAAATTTATACCCATATTGAGATAGAAATAAAAAAAAGTTCAATATGAAAAAAAAAACAACAAAAAAACAGCATGTTTGTAACAATGAAGACCTGAACTATGTGGAGAATTACAGTTTAGACAACCCGGCTCTGACAGCAGGGTGATCCATCACTTTTAGTTTTTTGTCTTTTGTCTTTAATCTCAGGTTGTCAGAAAAAGGGATGCCCAAAGCCTTAAAAACACTCTCTGATTTAAAAGGTATTTAGAAAATGTGTGATGTAGTTTTGAGTTCACCCCAGGGGAGTCTGATGGGTTATCAATAAAGCTACTGGGCTTTTACAGTCCTTAAACATCTGCAGTGGCTTGTTTAAAGTGAATAAGCAACAAGGGGAGAAATTAAGTTGCCCATTTACAGCTATTTTTTTATACAGTATACTGCCTTGGTATTATTGTATTTGTTAAGATGCCAAGTGTCTGTGAAACTAGTATTGACATGAAATCAAAAATGTCTAATATCAAAAACATAAATTAAATTATATTGAACAATTGTTAAGATTTATTGTTTTTATTTATTTATTTTTATTCTAAAATAATAACAATTAACAACAATATTGTTAAAATCTGGCTAACTTGAGAGGTATAGTTGAGTATCGTCTGCATAAACATGTTTTGATTGTTTTTCACATGAGGTGTCCTTTAAAAAGAGAGCTCAATGTTGTCGTAGATGCTCTTAGTGCTGAAATATTAGCACATTTATCAGCCCATTGATTGTAAATATATTCACCTAAAAATATCACCACATGAGATTATTCTTTAGTTGTTTTGTGCTAATTTTGTTTTTGGAAAATTTAAAGACACTGGGCATTAAGCAATAAGTATTTGGTAGTTATCTGAATTAATGACTTGCAGTCATACAATTATAAGTAGCATCGTTTATTAGGGAGCACTTAACTTAAAATACTGAACTACAAAATGATAATTAATGAATACTGTGTCAAATACAGGCATAAATGTATATCAAACAGGCCACAATCTGACTCTCTAATACCATAATACCATATTACTCTCTAATACCATATTATTTAATAATTTAAGTTTAATGATTTAATGCATCTTTTTTGATGGTGGAAACACTTACAGGCATCATAAAGGTCATCCACTGAAGGCAGCAGGCGGGTGGTGAAAGAGGAAGGCATTGATTAGGGGAAGGAAAGAAGGAGGAGGGTATAAGCAGAGATATAAAAATAGCCTCTGACTCAGCAGGTATATAAATACTGAATGAACAGGAGTTGAAATCTGTCTGTCTACTCACCTGTTTGCCTTCTAGGTCTGTCTTTTCGTTTTTCTTTCGCTTTGATATGGAGGAAAACACAAAAACTGAACTCCTGGCTTGTTAGAAATGATCCATGCATTGTGTTAAGTACTACAGTTAGTTTATTATTGATTCCAGATTTGTTTTATGTGAAACAGATTTCTGAAACTTCTGAAAATAACACTGCAAAAGATATAACTCTTTTCACGATGGTGTTGCTGGATGTTGCACGCACGAATCACCTTAAGAGATTCACATCTACCAATGCAACAAGTATCTTTTAGCAGTAGGTTATGTGTGTGCGTTTCTGACTCTCACCTGAAGGGTAGCCTATTATTGTAGGCAATGATTTCAAGAATGTGTCCTGTCTAACAAGCTGATTTAATGATAACCTGATTTTAAGGACAAGCTCAACATGAGTGCCGGTCTTTCCACTAGCCTCGGCTGAACATTACATGCAATTTTCTCATAAGTGATTTCTTTTATTGATCTTAGTCTAAGCTAGAGAACAAACACATGGAGTCTATACAGGTGAAGTAGTAAGAGTTCAATATACAACAGATATCCCAATAGTAATTAGCAGTCAGCTACTATTAACATTTTGTATATTATTACATATTGGTATGTAACAGTAAACCTAAATTTAAATTAACCTAAATTTAAATCTGACATTTAGATCGCAATTTATTAGCCTGTTAAGATTTAAAATAGATTTTAGATTTTTTAATAAATATAAAGACATTAACAATTACTTATAACATCTTCTTTTATGTGCAGTGTGCAAAATACTCAAAATATATCAGTTCAAAAATTTTAACCAAATGTTCATATTTGGTGCCCCATAGTCAAGCAGCTATAGAACTGCACCAGTAAAACCAGTGCTTTTGCTACTAGCAACAAAACACCAATCTAAAACCAACTGCCTCTGCTGTGGCTGCTGGAGTAACAACACCATCTTTATTTGACTGTTAATACAATAAGAAAAATACACTGTCATGTGAGCTCAGAAATAAAATGTCACATCCCTTTCACTAAAAAAAAGTTTTTTTCCTGCTCTTATTGCGATGCATTGTACAGGCTATATTTCATTATATTCACTGTGTAAGAGCACAATGGTTTTGCAATCTAAACATTACTGCACTGATGCTGTATTAAAGCTTTTCTCTTGCCTGTCATAATTGTGCACAATGCTTCAATAAGGTGCGGCCAAAGGGATTAAAATATCACAAACAAACACACACACACACACACACACACACACACACACACACACGCACACACACACACACTGAAACCAGTGCAGTATCCATCTTTGATAATTCTTGCCATGTCACTCAAACTGTACAGACTACACAGATTTGCTTAACACTGTGTTCTCAGCATTATAAGTGCATTAATTCAGACTCTCTAAAGTAATATCTACCTGAAAGTGTAATCCCATATTTTGCAATATTACTGCTACAGAGCTTTTATAAGGCCACTTTAAAGAGGTGTAAAATGTTGCCCATTTTATCCATTAGTACTTCTAACTATGTATTGTTTTCCTTAGCTAGTATAATCTACCTTAGTCTAACATACAATTTTTCTACTTATTACTTTATTATAATCTTTATTATAATTATTATTTGCTTTGCGTTTGCTTGTATGGTTTTAAACAAACATAGGCCACTGTATTATAAATGGCAGCAATAAGCACTTGCAGGAATTCTTGTAACATTAGGCATATATATTGCTCATAATTGGTATATTGTGCACTTGTGTATTTGTGTCCAATTCAATACTGTGCCAGGTTGATTTTTTGTCCAAATTTAATTTCAGTGCCCGTAGTCCATCCCTACAGTAGTTAACTGCTTTGAGTTGGCAATATGGAGATGAGTGTTATGGTATAACTGGGAGGAGGGGCGGCATAAATGTGCATCAGTGGCTGTTAGTCAGACTCAAATCTATGACACTGTGGCATGCGACCTGGCCTGCTCAGCCACCAGTGCGTTCCAGCAGCATCACTTCCTGTCCTCATTTTTTTAGGTCCACAAAAGATGATGACCCAGTTTGTTTGTTTTTTACCAGACAACTGGCAACTTGTTTGTTCAAATAGTTAATAAACATATCAGGACATTGTTTTATTTATTAGCTTTACATATTTTATATATTACACATATTCTTTGCGTTTTGTAGCTGATGTTTTGAAGTCAGTTGTCAAGAAATGCAGCCTATATGATATGATAATACAGAGAATGTCTGTGATACAGCAGCTTGTGGAGTGTTACTGTTCAAATTAAGTCTGTTAATTTTATAAACAAAACATTTGAAAATAGTTTCGGTTCAAACACCGTTTAGGCACCCGTGCAGTTTTAAAAGTGAGTCTTTGACAGTTGTCCATCTGTGTTCGGCTATTCTTGAAGTCCTTTCTCAGACTGTACAACATGGGTTAGGGTTAGGGTTAGCCTTAATACTGGTTGTTATATACTGAATTTAAAAATCACTTTGCACTGTCCCTTTTTCAAGGTCTGTTATTCAAATAACTCATTTTTGATCAAAGAAGTCTTTAGGTTCAGCTTGACTGTGCAGTGGAATGACTCCGGTTGATCGTGAAACTACGTCCCGTCCTGAAATAATTCTCTATTTCCTCCAGCGAGCGGCCACGAGTCTCTGGGATACACACGGCGTTGAACAGCAGACAGAGCACACACACCACCGTAAAACCCAGGAAGGGCACATACAGGCCGTACTTGTCCTCCAGGTGTGTGAAGGCGTGTGTGAGCATGAAGGCCGTCAACCAGCTGACAGTGACACACAGACCTGAGGCCACACCCCTGGCAACCAACGGCAGCACCTCTGACATCAGCAACCATGTGATTGGGCCCCATCCCATGGCGTATCCTAGGAGACAATGGACAATGTGGTAAAAGGCAAGCAGCTCATATTAAAGCAGGTGATGTCACAGTACAACAAAAGCACAGGAAGTCATTGATATGGCATGACCACATTATGCTCCATTTTTCACTCTTTTTGCTTCATTGGCTCTAAAAACAACAACTAAAGTGATTTGTTTTGTCCATTAGTCTTGATTTTGGACAGACGAGAGGAACATCCTTGAATCTAGGTAGCATCACATAACCGGGCTGTGTTGTTTTCTCAATTAAGGCGTTTTAGGAGTTTGAATGAGGAGATTGATGTTTACGTGTGACAGAAAGCAGTGAATCATGCTTTAAGAGCAATGACCTGAGGACATAACAGCTCTTAACATGTTGGAACACGATGGAAGCTGTGAACAACACATGCTTCATTAAATACATAAACACATGACTGACAGGTTATTACGTCTTTGCCCGACAAACCAGCTGCTTGTATCTATATATCCAAACGATGAGGCCAACTCATTCTTACTCCCAATGTGTCAAATGCTTATGTCCAATCAAAGGCAACGTAGGCTTGTTATGGTAACGATAATGGAGAGGCAAGCCCACTTATGGCCACTTATGAGGGGACAGTCCACGATTTCACAGAGGAATTTTGCATTCAAAACTTGCGGATGACTTTTGAAGAGTTGTACGATGCATCATGCTAAAGGGAGCCAGTTCCCATCGACAAGCGTCACCTGAAATACTACCTTATGCGAGTGTAAAAACTATTTTTTGCGATAAAGGGGAGTATTTTTCGAAATTGATGTGTTTCTACTGGGCATATTTTATATTACATTTGTGCAGTTCAAGGGTTAATTGAAACCCTGCCTACTGCTCTCCATTGAGCCACGCTGCGAGCACAGATAAAAGCAAAGGTTTTTTTGGGTATGGGATGGATTTTCAACAAAATGAGTTGCATGCAGCACTCACCAAATATAAATACCATGGTGCTGATTAGAGGAATGAGGCTTGCTGCAGCTTGGTGGCTGGCAACAATAGTGTTTCCAATGGCATCATGGGAGCTGTAGTCCAAACTGACTGTGAGGTTAGGAGGGGCGGGGCCTGGAGGGTAGGGTGTGGTGTGGGAGATCATGGTCAGAGTCAGAGATGACAGGAACATCAGCATGCTCGACATGTACAACAGGGCTTTGCGTCCTGCCTTGTCCATTAAGCAGGCTGCCACGGCAACAGAAAAGAGGCGGACTGCACCCACAAGGGCAGCATCATACCTGACGGACACAGAGAAAGGAGAGGTCAGTATCTGGGGCAAAGGTTAAAATAACAAACAGATTTGAACTTAAGTGTATTTTATCATCATCACTAATATCATCCGAATCAAGATATAGATGAACAGAAAAGATGTCTAACTTTGGCTCCAGGGTAACTTTGAATTGGGAGAAGATGGGCTCCAGGTAAACCAGGATGGGTGTGATGCCGGTCATCTGCTGCAGGAAACGCATCACCACTGAGATGATGATTGGTCGGTAGTAGTTGGGAGTGGCCAGCTGTGACCATGTGACTTTACCCTGTGTGCTGATGCTGTGCTGCATGGGGAGGCAAACGAGCAAACAGACAAAAATAAAGTGTGTGAAGTAGCTTTTTAAAAAACTAAAATGGAATAGGTCTTTGTCTCTAGCACGTAAGTCATTGAGTAAGTATGACAGCCCGGGAAAAAACATTTTTCTGGTGACTCATGTTTCTGCGAACCACGGATATGTTATATTTGTACATTTCAGTCGTATCATATCAACGTTTCTAAACTGACGTAGTTCTGATTACACATACATTAGCTGACTTTGCCATCATAAGGTTTAGTGGATGGTGGATGGCGTGGCACCTACATCAGACAGCTGTCCGATCACTGTCCAAGACCAACAAACAGCAAAACAGGTTTTTTTTAGTAAGACATTGATGGCATCACAAGCCATGTTTTCACCACCAAAACTGTGTTTTTTAGTGTTTTTAGTAGGATGTTGATGGCACCAAATCAGGTGTTTTTAGTTAGACATGGACGGCATTTCCAGTTGCAATTGTTCCACCTAAACCAGGATTTTTTTTTCGCCGAAATTTCCAGCCATCCATTTTCAGACTTTGGACTGAAACTGGCTTTCTAAGTGTTTTTAGCAAGACATCAAGTGTATTTCCAGTGTGATGGTGCCCCCAAAACTGTATGTTTTTTAGTGAAACATTGTTTGCATTTCCAGTTGTGATTGTTCCACAAAAACTGGCGGTTTTTAGCAAGGTTTTGTTTGCATTTCCAGCCATGATTTTGCACCTAAACTGGGTGTTATTTTAGTGTTTTTAGCAAGACATTGAGGGCATTTCCAGCTGCGATTGTGCCTCCAAAAATAAGTGTTTTTTTAGCAAGATATTGCTAGCATCTCCATCCATGATTGCGCCACAACCGAGTATTTTAAACACTATGTTTTTCTAAAAATAACCATATCCATGATTTGCAGAAATGTACAATGCCAACGTTTATTTGGGGGATTTGGTTGAGGATGATGTTAGACATCTTACCTTTATGGCACTGAGCTCAATTTGTGTGTCGTAGTGTTTTCCCCTCAGCCACTGGAGGGCCTTCTCAGCCTTCTGGTCTCTGCCCAGAACCAGGAGCCTCCTGGGGGAGCTCGGCATGAACGTCAGCAACACGACCATCAACACAGCTGGCACCTCCCCCGCCACTGCCAGCCACCGCCAAGGTACTACCAGACCTGCACATCATACATGTTACTCAGATTATGATGGCATGAGTAAAAGCTGGAGGCAGAGTCGTGCCTCTACATTTTAAGGATAAGAGTTTCAGCTAAATGTATAAAAACAATGTGGTAAACTGTTATTTATGCAGCAGTATGTTCTTACCCATGGCATAAAGCGTCAGGGCCCCAAACACAGCCGTGATCTGAGGACAGGAGCCCAGAGCTCCTCTCACTGCTTTGTGGGAGATCTCAGAGATATATACCTGTGACATAAACACACCAAAGACACGTATATAGTCACATGAACATATCAATTCAGGTTAAAAATCCATGATACAAACATGAATATTCACATAATTGTTGTCAGAATTGTCATACAAAACTATGTGGGGAAAAAAAGGAAATTAGTTTCTCTAACTGCGATAACTTACAGGAATAGATGCTGCGGTCATTCCCCCGGCAACGCCTGTGAGGAAACGGCCCACGTGGAGCATCCACAGATTAAAAGCTCCTCCCATCAGCATGTATCTGAGACACATGATGTGAGTTTTTAAAACAAACAATACACGCAGACTCATATGTAGACACCATGACTCATTAATATAAAACAATCTATGGATATTAAATTACTCAGAATAGACTATAAATGTGTGCAGCGGTGAAATGTAACTAAATACATTTAGTTAAGTACTTTACTTAACTACAGATTCTAGGTACTTTACTGGTACTGTCCTTTACTAGTAAAGCCACTGTAGATGTCAAAACTGTAGTGGAGTGAAAAGTGCCATAACTCTCTCAGAAAGAATAAAGTGGCGCATCCTAAGAAATACTTAGGTAAAGTAAGACATACTTAGTATCCTGAAGTACTTAAGTCAATGTACTTTGTCACATTTAATCACACTTTGACATCTGTGTTTTGTGACTGACCCAATAGTCGACGGCACAGCCGACATCATGATGCTCAGCTTCCGTCCAATCATGTCGTTGAGCAGCATGGCCCCCAGCCCTCCGGCTGCTGCACCCAGTGTGTAGATGGAGCCGAACCACGCCGCCTGCTCCGTGTCCATCCTGAGCCGAGGGTCGGCATCGGGGCTCTTGAGCTTTGGCAGGACCGGGGACGAGTACACCAAGGAGTAACCAAAGCTGAAGTTCCCCAGGACGGCCGAGAAGACGGCCAGGAACAGTTTGGAGTTATTGATCTGGGATGGAAGGATGTGGACAAGTTAAAATCAGTGAGTAACCTGAATACAGTAAGTAGATACTATATTTTGTGATTCAGAGCTAATTTATTTGCACTTAAACTGTCATTGTGTTCAAGTTAAAGGGAAGTTGATTTTAGTGTTTGAAAACTGCTGCCTGACAGATTGTGAGGTCTAAGAACACAGAGGGGAAGTGTGTTTTTCGTTCCTGGTTTGACTCAAAGTTAACTCACAGAAAATGTAAGTATGAACTAATGACAGAATTGCCTGCATGATGACATGTGAACTCTGGGAAATGTCGTCAAAAGCTTTACAGAAACGATTACTTCACCAATATTTTATGAAGATAAAGAATAAGTGAGCCACAGTGTGACAGCAGGTTTTTTTTAATTGACTTTAGGCAGGTGCATTTAATTTAATCCCTTTTACTCCTGTGAAAGCTTCTGTTTCAGCCATGATGCAACATCTTAACCAGAGTTAAGCAACTGCAATTCAGCATCACTTTTAAATCCCGGTTACCAGCAGAATCTCGCAGTCTGCAAATCAGTTTCAAATGGGATAATCAATAACAGCTCAGTAATAAGCCAAATAAATTTAGCACTTGTACTTTTTTGAATTTCTAACAATGCATGCTTGTTTATTTGTTTTTGCCTGTACTCCAACTCCCTGATGAGAATTTGATTCAGTAGATTGTAGGATCTGTTTAAGGGAGTTAATGTTTAGGGAAGGATGTCCCTGTAGCTGCGTGCACGTGATTGTGCCTCACTTTTTGGGTCTTACTTTATATTTAAATCATTTGCAGTTTTTTGGGGGGTTTTTTTAGGAAAAAAAAGCCAAATTTTTCTGAGCCTCTTAAATTTGATTATTTTCTGGTTGGTTTCTTAACTCCTCTATTACTGAATAAACTGAATATCTTGGGTTGTTGACAAAACCAGACATTAGAGGACATCATCTTTGGCTTTGGTAAACAGTGACTGACATTTTTCAGCATTTTCTGAAAATGCTGAAAAATAAATTATTTGGTCTTTTAGACCAAATAATTTATTGACAGATTAACTGACATTAAAAATAATCATTTGTTGCAGCCCTAGTCTTGCAGATCAAAATTAGAACTGATCTAATGTTACAGACCAGTCTAAAATAACTTAGGGAAACTGGAGCCGTGTCAGACGCCCTCACAATAAATCTGTAATCCTTCAACAAGTGATGGAGAATTAATTTGTTTTTTGTTCATATGAAATCAGTCAATCCGAATAAATCTGTGGGCTATTATTGAGATCTGAAGATCCATTAAAATACGTTGAATATTTCCTACCTTTGATTCAGATGATGTTGGTCTTCTGTTCAGCAGTGGAGTCTCTTCTTCCATGTTTGCAGTATGCACAGAAAAGCTTTTTATCAAAGGTGTCTGATTTGTAAAATCTTTTTTCAGGATCTGTTTGTTCTCCTGGCGAAAGGATGAAGCGTCACTGTCAGATAAAGTCCATCCTGTTCCAATGAAACTTCTAGTAAAGATTATCCTTCTTTGCAGACTAAGTTCGAAAAATCAGCTGGTGAAATAAAAAAAACTGTAGTGTTTACAACATCTGCACTTTTCCGGTGATGAAGCTGTGTGCGGTTCAGGGTTTTCCAGGCTGATAGACTGAACCTGAGCGTGGTGAGCTGCAAATACAGTCACAATGAAACTGAAACTAACAGCTGCCTGCGCTGGACTTCCACAAGAGAAACTGAACTACTGAATATTTTGAATAAGATGAATTTAGTAACTGTATAAAAGATCTGTTATTAAAAAATTAGTTTTGTTTTTTATTATTATTTTTGGCCTTTTTACCTTTAATTGACAGGACAGATTCAGCATCAGAGAGGGGGGTGACAGGCATTAAAGGGCCGAGGAGGGAATCGAACCTGCAGCTGCTGCTGCAAGGAGACATAGCCTCTGTACATGGTGCGCGCGCTCTACAGGTGAGCATGTCGGCACCCCCAAAAATGGATTTTTATTCAGAATTAGAATAATATCACAGAATTTGGATTTAAAATATTTGATATATTCCACTATTAATCCGAAAATGATAATATTTTTTGATGTGGGTCATGTAAACAGCATAATCTGTTTGGAGTTTACAAATTAGGCTTTTTTTTTTTAATTCATCATTTTCAAATTAAGACATGTAGGATATTCTGGTATTATTCAAGTTTCATTAGCATTATTTGGGCATGTGCACAGAGCATCTATATGCATATATGCATCTATATATTGGGTTATTTACCACAGTTTGTGGCACACGACCTCTTGCCCGTTTACAGTCAGCTCTGTGCGTTGCCATGGATACACTGTACACTAACCAAATAACCAAGAGTTTGCACGACTGGTGTAAAGATGCATGCCCCCAAAAAGGCTTCGATTTCTGGTTGAAAGAAGAAATACACCGTCATTTAAACATTATGAAAGACTTGGATACAATAAGATTTTTGGATATGCCCAAATATCGCAGTGCTGACCTTTTCAAGAAGGGAAATGAGTTTGATGCAAAACTTTGATAAAATCCTATTTTGGTTCAAAGAAGCAGACAACGTACAGTTTTCTATATTGTGCCGTGATGAACAACATGTTAGAGTATGTTGCACAGCTGCATGTATACAGTATTATTGTTATTATTATTATTATTATTATTATTATTATTATTATTATTATTATTTATTTTTAAGCCCAGTGCAAATAAAGCCCAAGTGTTGCAACCTGGACATGTGCAGAAAGCAGAAGGGAGGGATGTACAACATGATTCCTGGATTGGGTGAGTCAAAGAGAAAGCAGAAGAAGACAGAGGTCAGATCCCCACCAGTTGAGTAAGGAGTAAGAGGAAAGTACAAGCTGCTTCTACATCAGCCCACGCATCATGACATTTATGGCTGTTA